>NW_026849243.1:0-35500 GCF_030867785.1 Colletotrichum acutatum | reverse complement strand
AAAGAAAGACGAATGCACCGTGACCTGGGTGGCACTGGCACTTGCACTCCATGTTACTTGCACTTGTACTTGTCCCGCGGTTTGCTCCTTCCATTCCCTCTCGAAATGCACTCTACAACCGTGGAAGGCGCTGTACTCCGTACCTCGTACCTGCGTACCTACCTTTTTTCTACCCACATCGTCTTGAGCCCAGGCCTTCTTCGGCGCACCTCCTCCTAGCGCGGTCCCGTCGCGCCCCCCTTGCCCTTCCCGTCCCGTCCTCTCTGCATCCTCCATCCTTTCCTTCCCCCGAAAACCAGGGCCACCCACCGCCTCCGCCTTCGCCTCTGAGGTGCGTTCCACCGTCACATCCCACTTCCAGCTTGGTTTATTACCTGCCCAAAGCCAAGTACCGTGCCTTTCAACTTTGCTCTGCGTCTCGAGCCTTGACTCTCTCTCTCCCTCTCTCGATCTCTCCTTCCGATTTCACCAGCTATTCCTTTCTTGGTCTTGCTTGCCACGGTCCCCAAGTCCCAACTTCTTTCACCCATTTCCTTCCTTCTCTCTTCCTTGTCCGGAATACACACCCACCCATCCCTCCCACACCCACACACACACTCTCGCAGAGGCGTACGGAGTAGGCGTGCTCAGAGTCAGTTTGTCTTACCTCAAAGTGCCTGGGCCTATCTCGTCCCTCTCTCCTCCTTCACTCCCTCTTCCCCAAGATCCCCAATCCCGGCCTACAAACACTCTGCAGCTGGACTTCTCCTCTCCAATCCAATCCCATCCCTTCTCCTCTCTTTCTTCCCCCCTCCTACCCATCTCTACCACCGCTCCCTACAACGACAACCACAAAAAAGGCGAGAGACATTACATTGCAGGGAGCTGCGAAAGGCATTTGGGCGTCAATCAAGCGAAATCCTCCGATACCACCGAACAATCCACTTTCTATTGAGTCGCCCTGGAGCATTCCACTACAAGGCCCAAGACGACCCACGCTTTCCGCTTGACACCTCCGATTGTTAAGCTTCCCGTCTCCCGCTGGCCCCATACACATACAGCACGCACGCTATTCACTTACCGCTGCGGCACCGCCAAACACAACCTCTCGTCGTTCCAAGTCGACTTCCGATCTAGGAATCGACCACCTTCAACTTTTCGCACCCGACGCCGCCACTCCCTCATGGGAGATATCCCGCCGCCTGACCCTAACGCATTCACACGCAACATTTAACATCGTCGTCGAACCGAGTCAGTGCCGTCATCCGAGTCGCTCGAGCCCGTGAGACTTGCGCATTGATTTTCAACGTGCAAACAATTCGCCATTACCCCCTCGTGCCGTCGTACAGTCCTCGCCTCGACAGACTCGGCAGATATTGCGTCGATTTCACACTGACCAGGACCTTTCTCTTCTCTTCTTTTACGCTTGAGCTGTTGCGCTGACTTGGACATTTCCGCGAGTCCATCCCTATTTTTCGATTATCAATGAACCCTCGGTAACGACTCCGCGTATTACGAAACAGCCTCCGAATCCATCTACGTTCGACGACCGTATTAAGGGAACTCCTGCTGGCGAAGTTTTATTCACCTACGAAAACTCAGTTGACGATAATTCCAAATACGATTGCTTCATATCGCAAATCATCATGGCTGGCTACAACAATAGACCACTGAGTTTCTCCGAGAGAAGAGGGAGCATGCTCAGCGACGACATGACGCTCAACACTGGATCCAGTTCCAGCAGCACGAGACTCGAGAAGATGCCGCAACGGCCGGGACACATTAGAGGGCCGCCTACACCCAGCATGACTACTCCTGCCGCAGACTTCGACCAGCAGTTGACGGGATCGCCACCTCCCCCGCCCACACCAGCTGCCTCGCCAGGCCCCTCACATCATCAACTCGACTGGAGCGATGCTGCCGATGACGAAGACTTCTTTCTCGCCAAAGTGCGCCATCACTTCAAGAACTCTGGCGGTCCTCACCGCACTCGCCTCCTGGCCGATCTTCTGAACATGTGCACAAGTCAACAGCTGAGCTTCGTTCACCAGTTCGTCAGCCCCCTTCTCAAGAAGGATCCATTCACGAGCCTTCCAGATGAGCTGTGTTTGCGCGTAAGAAAGTTCCAAATTCCCAATGGGTTCGCTTTGCTGACTTGATCTACTCAAGATTCTTTCCTTCATAGATGACCCCAAGGTCTTGGCTCGTGCCTCGCAAGTGTCCCGGAGATGGAGAGACTTGTTGAGCGATGACATGACGTGGAAGAACCTTTGTGTTAAGCACGACTACGGCAGACGCTTGTCTGAGGTTGCTTCTTCGATGGGCAGCGGATCTCGACCTGGCGCCCAGCCTCTATGGGGAGACGACTATGCCAGCAGCAGTTTCCCGGGTGCGCTGCCTATGACGGCTCACGCCTCTGGATCCCGCAGTCTTGATGGATCCGGCAATTCAAGACCCAAGATGAGGTCTTACAAGTCGCACTTCAAGCAGCGATATCTCGTCGAGGCCGCCTGGAGATCCGGTGGCACTAGCACCACCAGGAACATCACTCAGGAGGGTGGTGTAGTTACGAGCTTGCACTTGACGCCCAAGTACATTATAGTGGCCCTTGATAATGCCAAGATCCACGTCTTTGACACCAAGGGCAACCAGCAACGCACTTTGCAGGGCCACGTTATGGGTGTTTGGGCAATGGTTCCTTGGGATGACATTCTCGTCAGCGGCGGTTGCGATCGTGACGTGCGAGTATGGAATCTGGCTACGGGGTATGTTGACTTCAAACGGTGCAACGGCTTAGATGTACTAACTTTGCTAGTGCTTGCCTCCACACGCTCCGTGGACATACATCAACGGTTCGGTGTCTGAAGATGTCTGATGCAAACACGGCGATTTCGGGCTCGCGCGATACGACGCTTCGAGTATGGGATATCCGCACCGGTTTATGCAGAAACGTTCTTGTCGGCCATGGCGCTAGTGTTCGATGCCTCGAGATCAAGGGAGACATCGTGGTGTCAGGCAGCTACGACACGATGGCGAAGGTTTGGAGTATTTCCGAGGGCAGGTGTATCCAGACGCTTCAAGGTCACTTTAGTCAGATCTACGCCATTGCCTTTGACGGCAAGAGAGTTGTCACTGGCAGTCTCGACACCAATGTCCGCATCTGGGACCCCAGAACAGCGTAAGTGCAACGGATATTACAAGGATCTGTTCTGTTTTGGCATGCTGACCAATTTTAGTGAATGCCTGGCTATCCTGCAGGGTCACACTTCCCTCGTGGGTCAGTTGCAGATGCGCGGAGACACTCTTGTCACAGGCGGCTCAGATGGCTCGGTGCGAGTTTGGTCACTGGAGAAGATGTGCCCCATTCATCGACTTGCGGCTCACGATAACAGCGTGACCAGCCTGCAGTTTGATGACACGAGGGTCGTTAGTGGTGGAAGTGACGGCCGGGTCAAGATCTGGGATCTGAAAACTGGTCACCTGGTCAGAGAGCTTATTGCTCAAGGAGAAGCAGTCTGGAGGGTGGCTTTTGAGGATGAGAAGTGCGTCGCTCTGGCTTTGCGACAAAACCGTACCGTCATGGAGGTAAGCAGTCGTTCTTTCAGAACTTTGGGTTATTCTCGTTGCTAACCAATATTACTAAGGTATGGTCTTTCTCTCCTCCGGAGGATGTTCTCTACGACCGTCCACTCTCTCTTCAACAGCGAGTCCTTCAAGAGGCGCCCAACAGACCCTTGAGCGCCATGCAGCTTGACTATAGACAAACCCAGCCCACTGTCGCTGGGTCCAGTCGAGAGGCTGCTGGAAGTCAAGACGTTGACATGAGAGACGCTGGTCCTTCTACAGCCCCGCTTCAGGGAGGCAACAAGACTTTCTTCCATGACGACTAGACATGGTCGGTCGTACGTTGAAGCCTCCCGCTTATCGAGTTATTTGGGTTTGAGCGGCGATACGGATTCGGTCGCAGGTGCACTGAACACCCGCGTTACCATGGCATCAATGAGGCGTTGCGGTTTTTTTGGTGATTTACGAAATCACACGTCATGAAACGACCATCTTTCACAAGCTCTCCAGCCTAGATCGAGGTAGCTCGAGAGACAAAGGGGTCGTCTATTTTTGGAGTTGGTCAGGAAGCATCATGTGCATTTCAAAGGATGGCCAGCATGGGTTTGACAGCATTAGGGATTCAATTTCAGTGGTTTAACTGGCGACAATCGAAGGATTAAGACTTCTGGATGCGAGCTCACGCAGATTTGAGCATGCGGTCAGCCAAACCAGACCTTTAATATACCCCGAGGTAGCGTACTGTAGAGTTACCTTGTATACCACCTCAGAACAAGTGCGACGGACTTTAGGCTTGAAGCTCGAGGCTCGGAGTTCCGGCCTGATCTGTGATGAGTAAGGTACCTACCTTAACCTGAAGTACTTTTCCTTTGTGCCCACATGGACAAAGTCTAGAGCCGCTTCCGTTGTGGTCTTTGAAATCGTTCCTGGCATATGAAAAGGATGAGGAAATGGCCTCGTTGAGTTTGATGACCCATGGTATCAATCATTCAAGTTCAATGGCATTCCCAGAGACTTAGGGTACCTCCGATCGGATGCTGTATTCTTTTCTAACCTGCCCTCATTAAGGTAACTTATTACGGATAGAGTAAGGTAGGGGTTTGGGTTTTCGCGGCGATTGGACCCAGTGCTGGGCTCTGTTTCCCTGCTATCTCCGAAGGCCGCTCTCGCTATCCACTGAATGCGAACTCGATGGGACCCGTGCGAGAATATGACCGACCGTTGGAAGCCGGGCCCGCCAAAGTCACAGCGCGCTCGAAGTTCACACCTCGCAAATCCCGTTGAGGCAGAGTCACGTGAAGGTAAGCTAGCCTCATACGGACTAGTAGTTTTCAACAAGCAGCAGCTCCCTTCCCAACCAACGCCGCGATTTTTCGGAGCTCCAGCGACCAAATAATTTGTTATCACCCTCCTTCCCCCGAACCCTTCTCATCCTCATCGTTCGGAGGCTCCATCATCACCACCCCCACGATGTTCTCCCGCGCGATCAGGTTAAACAGAGCAGTGCCTCTGCGCACTCGCGCCCCGGCCACTTTTGCTGCTGCATCCCGGTCCGTCACCACCAACGCTGCATCGGCAACTTTGGAGAAGGGAGTTCCCCAGGTCAGTTTGCGCTCTTTTCCCGTCGCCACATTCGTCGGGCATGCTGCGACAACAAAACGCCCCCGGATATGAAGGCGTGCCCAATTGCATCCTGCTAACCTGCAACGCTATTCTAGTCCGACGATGAGCCTTTCCAGATCACCCTGAGCGATGAGAGCTTCGAGACCTACCAGCTCGACCCCCCGCCGTACACCCTCGATGTCACGAAGAAGGAGCTGAAGCAGATGTACAAGGATATGGTTGTTGTCAGGTACGGACAATTCTGTTTCTCTGCAAAAAACGTATTTGCTTTAGCTTTGTTACTCACCGTATGCGCAGACAACTCGAGATGGCCGCCGATCGCTTGTACAAGGAGAAGAAGATTCGTGGTTTCTGCCACTTGTCCACCGGTCAGGAGGCTGTCGCTGTGGGCATTGAGCACGCTCTTACCCGCGAGGATGACTTGATCACTGCTTATCGTTGCCACGGCTTCGCCTACATGCGTGGCGGTACCGTCCGCTCCATCATTGGTGAGCTGTTGGGCCGCCGCGAGGGTATTGCGTACGGCAAGGGAGGTTCCATGCACATGTTCACCAAGGGCTTCTACGGTGGCAACGGTATCGTCGGTGCACAGGTGCCCGTCGGTGCTGGTCTGGCTTTCGCTCACCAGTACACTGGTCGCAAGAACGCCTCCGTTATCCTGTACGGTGATGGTGCCAGCAATCAGGGCCAGGTCTTCGAGGCTTTCAACATGGCCAAGCTCTGGAATCTGCCCGCCCTGTTCGGCTGCGAGAGTAAGTTTAGAGGGCGCTATGAAAGGTAATTGCATCGGTCGTGCTAACGGTTTTCCACAGACAACAAGTACGGTATGGGTACCGCCGCTGCTCGTTCCTCAGCTCTCACAGATTACTACAAGCGCGGACAGTACATTCCTGGTCTCAAGGTCAACGGCATGGACGTCCTCGCTGTCAAGGCCGCCGTCAAGTACGGAAAGGACTACACTGTTGCTGAGAACGGACCGCTCGTCCTCGAGTACGTTACCTACCGGTACGGTGGTCACTCCATGTCCGACCCCGGTACCACCTACCGTACCCGTGAGGAGATCCAGCGCATGCGTTCTACCAATGACCCCATCGCCGGTCTCAAGCAGAAGATCATGGACTGGGAGGTTGTCACTGAGGACGAGCTCAAGACCATTGACAAGGAGGCCCGCAGCTTCGTCAACGAGGAGGTTGCCGCTGCTGAGGCCATGGCCGTCCCCGACACCACCCCCAAGATTCTCTACGAGGACATCTACGTCCCCGGTACCGAGCCCCAGTTCATCCGTGGCCGCACCCCTGATGAGACCTACTACTTCAACTAAATTCCTGCGCATGATGAATAATTGTTTCCTAACCTTTCTGTCCTATTGTACAATACCTACTAGCTAGAGAGGGTGAAGTGGTCACAATCTGAACATGGCCAGGGTCTGCAGATATCCTCCTGGTTCGACAAATTTTTAGTTTCTCTTTGTGACTTCCAGCACACTGTGACATGATATGCACGCTGCTCATGCCTCATAAAAATTGAAAACCTCCTCTCGGCCTGGCGCAGTTACAATAGACCGACAACGGACAGTCTTCTTCCAGTGCATTAAGCCCAATTGGGGTGGTTGAGAAAACTTGGCCCGAAGCGGCGCATCGGTGGTCCAGGTCGCTGCCTACCGTGCCTGCCCATGCTGCCTGGAAAGTTTCTGTGGGCCCGTGCAGCTACGGGTCCTTTTCGCGTCACCAGGCAGGAGCTCTTAACGCGATTCTTTTTGCTCCAAGCGCGTCGAGGTTCCCCAGGGTCCTCCTACAACCTTCATGTCTGCTCTTCCCCGCCTTCTGAGCAGTTCAATCGGTCAAAGAAACGTATTTCGGGCAGTGTTTCATACCAATTCTCGACTCTTCACTGTCTACACTCGACCAGGCATCACAATGGCGCCAAAGCAGGCGACGCTGGGGTACGTCAAGCCATCTCAGACAACGTTGGGGTGTGTGAAAGGACAATGCTCCTAAGACTACCACGAATGCAACGGGATTTTTTTTCAATTCCAGCTATCGTGTGGTTCTAAAGAACGTCTGCTGACAGAGCTCTACAGAAAGTTCTTCGGAGCGAAAGGATCCAAGCCCGAACCCCAGCAGAGCAAGCTGAGCTTTGCCACCAAGGCAGCCCCGAAGAAGGAGATTAAGAAGGAGGTCAAAGAGGAGGACCATGCGGACAAAGATGCCGTCAAGACACGGGATTCTCCTAGCAGTGTGTTGTCATTTCATATGATAGACGTCTCCTGTTTCAATTGACTAACGAGTCAACTACAGAGCCACGGAAACGTACCAGAAGCCCGAGTCCCGCCGTTCAAGCATCGAGCCCGAAGGTCAAGAATGAGATTGTCGAAGAGGATGAGGACGATGAGCCTGCCACGAAGAGACCGCGCAGAGGCCGGAAACGTGTCATTGAGGACGAGGACGAAGACGAAGTGATGGACGAAGCTCGTAGCAAGTCCCGATCAAAGTCACCAAAAACCTCCCAGGCCAAAAAGAACGGTACAGAGATGTCTGCAAAGGCTGCAGACGCATCCAAGACTGCCCAACCGAAGAAAGCCGCCAAGTCTCCCACACCTGTCGTGGAGGACGATAAGGAGGATGCAACGGAGTCTGCGTCAGAAGATGACGTTGTTGAAGACGACGAAGAGGCCAAGCCTACAGCAGCGAAGAAGAAGACCTTGGAAAAGGTGCAGATGAAACTGAAGACGCAAACAAAGGACCCATTTCCTGACTGGAAGGCGGGCGAACCGGTTCCCTATGCCGCGCTCTGTACAACCTTCTCCTTAATCGAGCTCACGACCAAGCGGCTCGAGATTATGGCACACTGTTCTCTGTTCCTCCGACAAGTTCTGCGCCTGACCCCCGACGATCTTCTTCCTACTGTTCTGCTCATGATCAACAAGCTAGCCCCTGATTATGCCGGCATTGAGCTGGGCATTGGTGAGTCGCTCATCATGAAGTCCATTGGTGAATCCACCGGACGGAGTCTCGCAGTCATCAAGCAGGACCAGAAGGAAATTGGAGATCTCGGCCTTGTTGCCGTCAAGAGTAGATCAACACAGCCAACCATGTTCAAGCCCAAAGCTTTGACGATACGAGGCGTTCACAAGGGTCTCATGGGCATCGCCACTGTTTCTGGCAATGGTGCCCAGGGCCGTAAGGTGGACGCCATCAAGAAGTTGCTATCAGCAGCCGATTCCCAGTCCTCTGGAAAGGTGGATATCACGAAGGACAAAGGAGGTCCCAGCGAAGCCAAGTATCTTGTCCGATTCCTTGAGGGTAAACTTCGATTGGGACTGGCAGAGAGGTCTGTTCTGGTGTCTTTGGCTCAAGCTGTGGTCTTCCACGAGGCCGACGCCAAAGGTCAGGTGCCCAAGACGACAGACGTGGAACAGGCCGAGGCTGTTCTCAAGACAGTCTACAGGTTTGTGGCTTGGTCTTACAATTACCCGTATCCTCGTACTAACCATGTTTAGTGAACTTCCAAGCTACGATGTCATCATCCCCGCCATGGTAGAACACGGCATCATGAACTTGCGCGAGCACTGCAAGTTGAAGCCCGGCGTGCCCCTGAAGCCGATGCTGGCAAAACCAACGAAAGCTATCACTGAAGTTCTGGACCGCTTCGAGGACCAGACCTTCACCTGTGAATACAAGTACGATGGCGAACGAGCGCAGATCCATTACGTTGCGAAGTCCGCGGATGAGGAGATCAGTCAATCTTTGCCAGGAGCTACGACAGCTGCGGCAAATGGTGTTGCTGCCATCTTTTCCCGTAACTCGGAAGATCTCTCTAAGAAGTATCCCGATATCCTTGCCAAATTGCACACTTGGGTCAAGGAGGATACGAAGAGTTTCGTCCTTGACTGTGAGACAGTTGCGTGGGATGTTGACGAGAAGAAAGTCCTTCCTTTCCAGCAGCTGATGACGCGGAAGAAGAAGGACGTCAAAATCGAAGATGTCAAGGTCAAGGTCTGCGTTTTTGCTTTCGACCTCCTCTATCTCAACGGCGAGGCCATTGTCGAGAGGTCGCTCAGGGAGCGTCGCGAGCTCCTGCTAAATGCCTTTGCGCCAGTAGAGGGTGAATTTGCCCTTGCTACGCATATGGATGGGCAGGAATTGGAGCAGATCCAAGTATTCCTCGACGAGAGTGTCAAGGCGTCCTGCGAAGGCCTGATGGTGAAGATGTTGGACGGCTCGGAGAGCGGGTATGAGCCTAGCAAGAGGAGCCGAAACTGGCTCAAGGTAAGCCGCTTGGATCCCTTGTAGACGTCCACTGCGCCGATGATTTGTCGTGCTGACTGCATATTTCTAGATCAAAAAGGATTACTTAAGCGGCATCGGCGACTCGCTTGATCTCGTAGTATTGGGTGCATATTACGGCAAAGGCAAGCGTACATCTGTCTACGGCGCCTTCCTCTTGGCCTGCTATAACCCGTCGTCTGATTCGTATGAAACCGTCTGCAATATCGGCACGGGATTCTCCGAGGCCGTCCTCGAGGAACTGCACAAGCAGCTCTCGGACATTGTCATTGACCGGCCAAAGCCGTTTTACGCACACTCCTCGGGCGGGCAACATCAGCCCGACGTGTGGTTCGAGCCTCGTTACGTCTGGGAGGTCAAGACGGCCGATTTGACGCTCAGCCCGCGCTACAAGGCCGGGTGTAAAGAAGGTGTCGACCCCGGCGGTGAAAAGGGAATCAGTCTGCGCTTTCCGCGCTTCATCAAAGTGCGCGATGACAAGAAGGCCGATGAGGCCACATCCAGTCGCCAGGTGGCTGAAATGTATCGCAAGCAAGAGAGCGTGACCAAGAGCAAGGGCCCTGCGGTGGATGATGATTTCGAGTATTAATTACAATGGAAGGTTTCAAATCTTTGCTAAGAGAATTGGCGAATCATGGCGTTCTTACATGGCTCTGGGCGGGATTACGATATATGCGGGTGCTTCCGCTCATCACGACGGGAAAGGAGGTTAGGTTGAAGCATGACTTTTTAGTTTGCAGAATCGCATACATAGGTACTTGCAAAACATGTTCAAATTTTTGCGCCACGCAAATGGAGACACATGCGATTTTCCCTTAATACCGACTGACATGTGTGTGCGGACTTTACCTATTCGTCCCGTGTTACTTCTGCTCGGTTCCTCTCCTCTTATCTCGCATGTCTCACGACGGGAGGAGAAAAGCGCAATCCCGCGGGATGTGTAAGCGTATAGATCTACTTTGCATTTGCATGTGGCCGCCGCGCCGGCAGATGCATGTGTGATCTGCGTCATTCTGCCTCTCTCTGCCTTTTGTTCCCTTCGTCTCTGTTTTTTTTTTTTTCTTTCTTCTTTTTCCCGCGAGCATTGCAGCTTGCATTGCCAAGAATAACCTTGCATCGGACATTTTTCCACGTACGTTGTAATAGATGTGCAGATGACATGTGCTAGCTACACAAGTCCCCGAAGATGATCTTGTCAATTTCCAAGCAGCTGACATGACCAGTGTTGACCAATATTGGCAGTACCTGTGAGAAATGGGTTATAACATGTTTGTAATTTGTAGCACCTGCGTCTATTCTACAAGCTATACAAACACTCGACCCCAGGTTCTATGGGCCGTAAAGTAAGGCTTGAGAAACCTATACAATTCGGCTTCTAACCTTATCTACTGTACGGATGCAAACTTGAAAGGGCCGGACGAAAACTTTCTAGGCTCTAGCGACACCCCCCTTCTTACTGACATGTTCCTTTGCGACCTTTCCCATACCGATGCCCTTCCTTCGGCCCCGAATCACAGCCTCCAACGCCTTGCCGACGGCGGGCATGTCACCGAGCATGGTCAAGTGTCCGCGCTCGGTGCTGACACGCCCACCGCGTACCAGCTCATACCCCTCTGGCAGCTGCGCCTCGCGCGCAAGAACCACGCCATCGCCGGCGCGGAAAATGAGGTCGTCGTAGGCTTGTGCATGGCAGATGGCCTCGCGGCTGCTAACCTTGACGGCGTACACGGTGGGGACTTCCTTGCCGTAAATGATGCCGAGAGGAGGATACGCGTTGGCCTCTGATAGCGCTGGGTTGAATTGTGTTTCCTGACGGAATCTCTTGACCTCGGCAAGGGTACGCTCGAGGTAGGCGATATTTCTGGCGCGGTTAGGGGGCGTAGGTGTGCCAGGCGCCCCCTTTGTGAATGGTGATGGTTTGTTGCCGTCTATCTGTGGGTTAATGCCTCCTTCCCGGACGTGCTCTACCCTCCGGGCCGCGTCGGCAACTGATGGCGGCAAGACATGGTTTTGTTTCTTCTCGCTTGAGCTGCGACTGCGGACCGATAATAGAGAGCTGAACGTCGTCGACTTTTCCTTTGGTACTAGGGGAGGTAGCGGAGGCTCAATACAAGGCGTGAGGCGGTATTTGACCCATTCGTTTACGTCGTGAAAGTCGATATTGTACTCCTCCTTCGTGTCCTTGTTAACAAAACAGAAGCCGTCGTCGGGCAGAAACACGAAGGATGTTCTGAGTGAGAAGTTGACTTGCGCGGTCAGGATCTTCTCGTTGAGGAGGACTGCGTCGCCGTCTCTCAGGGGCCCTAGGACGTTGATGCACCGCTGAGGTGTACCAACGTAGACCACTCCGGAGAACAGATCCGGTCTCTGGTTGACGACGTGGCGGGTGATGAGACCACCGAGGCTGTGGGCCAAAACTAGTGCGCCTCTAGGCTCTTTCGAATCCGCCTGGTTGCATGGCAGCTTTTCCAAGAACTCCACCATCTTGCGGGATAGTAAATGAGGGCTCAGCCTCCAGTCGTAGCCATAATCATGCAAACGTAATTTTCCTTTCCGAACGTTTTCGCAGGCGGCAATCTTCTTGAATAGCTTTCTGGAGATATCGATGGGGCCGATGTTTTGAAGCATGCCTGATGGGATGATGCGCTCTTCCATTGACTCTTCGTCTTCGGGGTCAAGGCCGACCTCCAAGTCCGCCTTCCTCATGTTGAGTCCGATTTTGACTGGAGCCCATAGTTGGTGGTGCGGAGGCTCTGCTGATCGTAGAATCGAACCACGGTAACCGCCGAGGATCACTATGTCCCCAGTCAACGTCTCCAGCACTCTATCTAGATTTGATAGTCCGTCGTTGTCCACTTTGGGTGCTGGAGCTTCGGGGACGGCCTTGCCCGTTGCGTCTTCGTTGAGTTTGAGTGACGACCCCAGTTTGGGTAGGCTTGGCATTTTAAACGTCGGTCTTTCGGGTAGACTGTCTTTGATGGCCTTCATCCTCACATTGGCCATTTCCCTGACGTGATCAAACCTGCCATCGTCGTCACCGATGGACGATGTGCGGGATAGCGAATGGTACAACAGCGAATCATCGGATGTAACTCGCCTCAAAACGCGGGGTCTTGTAGTAGAAGGTCTCCCAGATGATACGGACGGACGATTACCGGATGCTTCATTGGCCATCGTCTGCGCACGAGGAAGACCGTTGGCACCGCTAGATATGGCAGCTGTGTTATGATAAGGCCTTCTACTCTGAGTCAGAGGGGATTTCCGCTGTTCAGTTGTCGTCGTCGTCGTCGATCTCGGTTCCGCCTTCTCTGCGGCCGCAGTAAAGAAGGATAAAGAGTTAAATATTGCTGAAGGAGCCGGGAACGAAGAGAAAGCATTCGAGAACTTCTTTAGCGCATCAGCTCCCGTAGATGATGAGCGTTTATGTCTGGTTTGACCGAAAGATACGGATTCAAGGGCGCTCTTTGGCGCTTCACCGTCCCCACCACCAAATATCATGTTCCGTGGACTGGACTGCCATGGCGAAGGCAGGTCTTCCTTTGGGGCGGGCCTAGCTTTTTGGAGCTTTTGAGACTCCCGTCTGCGAGGCGGCGCTGGTGAGAGGGGAGTGTCCGACTCGGTCTCGAAATTGGTAGGGATCTCGTCGGGGAAGGGCGTTAGTTCTGGCGAGCTAGCGGAATCGTCACTGGTCGTGGTGCCAGGCAGGAACAGTCCAGATGACTTTCTCTCCCTCTCCCTCTCCAATGCAGCAGCTCTCTCCGCTTTGGATGTTTGTGGTAGGGTGAGTCGAGTTGCAACAACACTCAATGCAGGTTGCATGACGGACTGGGCGCCATCCTGATCATCGTCACCATAAACTGGATCTTCGGATGGGACCTTTTCTAATGTCGGGGACGGGGACCTCCTCCTTTCATTGATGCCTTCTTTTTGAGACATGGCTACCATCGTGAGTTTTCTCGTCAAATGTGCTGAGAAATCGAATTGTCGGATAGCAGGGCGTATAAGAGTTATGAAAGTTGCAGTTGGCAGCCGGGCGTTCCGGGTGTTAGCTCAATGGCACATGCTCAATGGCCTTTTTGGGAAGAGTAAGAGTGGACACCAGCCGGTGCTGCACCGAGGTCAGTACGGGAGATTGACCTGAACAAGAGGACAAAACCGACACGGCGAGGTAAAGGAGGACCTCAAGAGTCTGGGGAAAAGCTGGGTCGAGGGCTATACCTATGGCCCAGTCAAGGCGAAAGGATAGAAATGTGCCTTGCTGAGGTGTAGGGCCTCTAGGTTGTGTGTGACGAGGTGGTGGGATTTAGAAACGATGATTCAGTGTAACACTCCGATCTGAAAAGACGTAGATTTGACAATGACGAACCAGATAATTGGAGCAGGGGTAGGGAAGCACCGCGTAGGTGATATAAGAAGGAGAAGCTAAGGTAGCAGTAGTAATAGTAGGGTGCATAAGGTAGTCGTACCTTTCTACTTAGAAAAGTAGAGTACCTAACCGCGTATCTATACGGAGGGTAGCCCACGTGTGCCCACTTGTACCCGTCCTACCTATCCGTACCTATGGACTAAGGAATGCACCTTACGTTTGACGTGCGCGCGTGCCTTGCCTTGACAGAAAACTCGATTAAGGAACGGCAAGGTACCACTCTCGCCTCAGTCCGAGATGTGGGTAATAGCCAACACACACGACCGCACAACCTGAAGACTGGAGCATGAAAGGGAAGCTTGCTGATGTTCTTCCCGCTGCGTACCGTAGTAGTTGCGTAGACGGTAGGTGCTAATGAGTAAAGAGCAGAAGTCTGATATGCACAGAACTGCGCCTCCCTCGCCCGAGAACCAGGGGTATCCTTTCTCGGGAGTACATCGAATAGATCTCCGGCAGGAAGGGGTTCAGGCTCAGACTGCCAGATATCGAATGCGGCTAGCCTAGAGATCGCTGTGTGTTCATCTCACTGCTGTTTCTCCCGCGCTCGACCGACATTTCCTTTCCAATTGCCATACCGAACCGTCCTTTCTGTCAGAGGGGCACGGATAACGGCAATAAGTGGGAGGCTGCTGCGCAGGTAGCTGTGCTTTTGCTCTATCAAGGCCAGTGTGCGGGACGTGGGTTTGGAAGAAGCCATGGACATATTCTTTTCCTTCTTCACCCTCATCTTCTTCTCCGCCGTTGCGCTGTTTTGCACCAGGGGCGCTCTGACCGATCCAATCGCTAGGTGTCCCTCGTCCTAGGATGAGGCCGGGATTCGAGTAATGCTTGTTTTTTCGGTGTAGTAGTCAGCGGGCGTATCTTTTTTCCAAGGTTCTTGCCTATTTCTTCCATTCTCTGCCCAATGCCACTGACATAATCACATGCGCCGTCTGCGTCTTAGCTCCCGCCCCACCGTGTCTTAGCCACCAATTGGAACCTGCGTCATTGGCCAATGCTCATGGCCCACTTGGTCGGCCGGCAGCAACGGACCCTGCGGCACCCGATGATCCGGCATTGCCATGTCGATCGGCCCAAGTCAGCTTGTCAGGCTTTCCCGTCGATTTTGCTGCTTGACTTTGATGCCTATAATTGTAGAGGGGACATGGACAAACGCTATCAGCACCAACGGTTTTAGGATGACAGGGAGAACACCAATTTCACATGTGTCGACATGAATATCCAGCGTGAATCCATCATGAATGCATAAATGTGGTCTACCAAGGAGTTGGGTACCTATACCTCTTTGCTAACCTGACATGCCTACCTTGGGAACGGTACTTGGAAAGCATACTCTCGGGTATCTGAGAACATGCGGATATAAGGTGTTGTTAGCAAAAGTAAGCTCGGTCAAATGGCCTGATGGTAACCTCAAACTTGCAAACTTCGAGGCTCGAGGATTTAGATTGGCCTGATTAGACGTTCCATGGTGATTCCAGATTCCGGACTCTTGCTTGGGTTGATCTGATGTACGGCACGCCCAATGCAGCAATCTATACCGAGCCATCCAGCACCAAGCACGTTTCCTCGCTTCGTGGCTTCCAATCCACCCACGGACGGACCTGGAGCCTCAGTACTGTTTGGACAGAGGTGGACTTTGGTGTTTGGCCTTTCCATCAGATAAGAATTCTTATCGCCCCACTAATTACCAGACACATCTGCAGGTGCAGCTAACGACCTTACCCGCGCTTGCACCTGCGTCTCCGAGGTCTTTGTGCCTATGAGGGACGTCATTGCTAGGCCAAGCCGCCAACCCAATGGAAAGCCTCACCCGCCCGCGACCGCGACTGCCATGTTGGCCCGGCTTCAGTGTCGCATCCCTGCCCCGCGAAATCCAGTGCATCGTCCGCGATTTGCAGTATGGAGTACGTAAGGCAAGCACAAGGTACCTACCTTGCCCAACTGCCCTCCAGCATCCAGAGAAGGACAAGGTAACTCAAGGAGGCTTAGACCAAACCGCCTCGCCAAACAGATTCCCCCAACGTCTTGTCACAAACACAAACAGCTCTCGAGCTTCGTTTCCCACCCTCCATTGCCATTGTCATCGTCCCATGCATTACCCTGTTTGTTGAGCTTACTCTTTGTGCTCCCCCCGGCTGGCCTCGTCTCGCAAGCATTCCTCCGGGCTCCCTGATCTCCTCCATCTGCCTATCCGAGCCGTAGAATATTCTCCGAAGCTATGACTACCCTTGAACCTCGCCAACCTTACACCGACGCCGAGTTGCGCCAGCTGTACCCTCCACAGCTCAAGCTCCAGCTCGTGCAGATCCTTCTCCGGCACGGCGAACGAACTCCCGTCAACCCTCGCTTTCCCAACACCGGCCTTCCGGAGTACTGGCCCTATTGCAGTGCCGTTCGCCACCTCCGAAATGCTGTTCTCGATCCGGACGCCGGTGAATATTCATACCTTGATTGGAAGAGGCGTCTCGAGGGATTCGGTTCTAAAGATGATAGTCCTGTAATCGTTGCCGGCCCCAATGGCGAGCTTGACGATATCTGTGATCATGGCATGCTTACGGACCGCGGCCGAGAGACCACCCACCAACTAGGCAGACGCTTTCGTGACCTCTACGTCGATCAACTCGGCTTCTTGCCCAGAGACCTCACCGACGCGGAGTCTCTGTATCTTAGGTCTACGCCAGTCCCGCGAGCTCTGGAGTCTCTCCAACAAGCCATTTCTGGCCTATATCCGGCTAGGCATCGGGCACCCGATCTCCCTGCACTCACGATCCTAGGGCGGGTACAGCCAGACGAGACTCTCTTTCCCAACGAAGGCCACTGCCGGCGATTCAACATTCTCGCCCGCGCATTCGCTCAGCGGACTGCTGAGCGATGGAACAACACTCCAGAGATGGGCTACTTGAATAAGAAGCTCGGGAAATGGATGGAAGATGGTAAACTCATTGCCGTCGATTCTAAGCCTAGGCTTAGTGGAATCATGGATACCATCAACGCATCACGCGCACACGGCCCAAAAACGAAGCTACCCTCGGAGTTCTACGATCCCAAGGTACTCTCCATCATTGAGAGAATTGGTGTAGAAGAATGGTATAGCGGATACGGCGAGAGCCAAGAGTATCGTACACTTGGCATAGGTGGCTTGATGGGCGATATTGTCGCTCGTATGGTCGGAAGCGTCGAACACAGTCCGGCAGACGGAGCCTACGAGGTCAAGCAAGCTAGCGCAGCTCCCAAGCCTATCAAATTTGGTATGAGCGGCTGCCATGATACCACTCTTGCGGGTATATTAGCCAGCCTGGGTGCCTTTGGTCCAGACAAGTGGCCTCCGTTCACGAGCCATATCGCTGTTGAGATGTTCCGCGATCCCCAGGTTCCATCGATTCCAACGCAGGCACCCAAGAATGAGAGCTGGTTCGGCTCGTGGTTCTCCACCGGCACGACGGTGCCGGGTACGGCTCCGCCAAGCATTGGTCGGAAGCCGACCCCCGTATTGACAGATATCGAGAAGAAGAAGCTAGACGGTTACTACGTAAGGCTTCGGTACAATGACGAGCCAGTGACCATCCCCGGCTGCAAGGCTGTTGGCAACCATCTTGAAGGCGATGAGTCCTTTTGTACTTTGGTAAGCTTCCAGACCTCGTTTATGAGGTGATCGCGTGTAGCTGACCCAAGCCTAGGCCGCCTTTAAGTCGATTGTCGACAAGTACACGCCTGTTGACTGGAAGAACGAATGTCGTGGCAACCATGATGCGTCCGCCTTTCCGGTCAAGCCCGAACCGGCAGGATACTAATGGTTTCCAGAACCGCTAGGTGTCACCAAGTTTATTATCGAGACATCAGTAGTGGTAATGACTACGTAGGATAGAGGAGAAGTTGCTTTGTGCATAGACGAGTGGCAGGTCACCGTACCCTGAGTAGCGTCACGATCTACATAGACCCATTGCTTTTTTGTTGAGTTTCCTCTTTTTCGTCAATGTCAGGGGTTGAGTGTGTCAGGGACCATCCTTCAAAGGGCGAGGTTATGTATTCGTGTTACATGTCTGTTTAGAGCTAGAGATCTCCCAAAGCCCATGATCAGAAATGGGTTCCAAGACCTTTGAACTAGAAGCTTGATGTTCCATCAAAGAACACAAAGACTTGTGTGATAAGATCTGATGAAAACTTTGTCCGATCTAATCATCTTGGAATTTCTATAGGCGCCAAGAGCTTGAGGGCATCTCGGCGTCTCATGTATCCCAAGAATCTACTAAAGACGGTTCGCGGTGTCTGATAGCCAGCCTTAGCATGCATGCTCGGACAATGGGCGAGTGGCATCTGCACGCCGTACTAGGGTGCAGATCTGTTGAGCTACGCCCGGATTGCGCTAGATCCTGAGAATTTCAATCGTTGCATCCTGTAGGGCTAGGAATCAAGAGCTTATTATTCCTTACTTCATGATCTTCCAGGTATGAAACATGGCGCTTATTCGCCTCGAGTTGCTGGATGTAAGTTCTTAGGACACGGATTGCGATGCCAATGCAAGCGGGATGTCGTTTTAGAGAATGACTCTCAAGAAATACGTATTGCGCATTTCCGTGAGACGATTGAAGGCAAGCGACGGCGAATCTCAGGAGTACTGGCAGTGACTTAGATTTGGCTGGAAAGTCGTAGTCCTGTCTAAGATAGGTGATGTCAATAAATAGAGCCAGTTCGCATTACTACGACGGGGCAGGGCATCAAACCCCCAAGTCCCGAGGCATCGTCAACTATATGAGACATTGAAGCTGTCGGTCTTAACTACAGAGAATCCAAGTTCAGAAGTTTCTCCTCGATATAATCTATGATCCTTTGCTCTATCCAAGGAGAGAATACAACAAGAACGGGGAAATGAGGAGGCCGCCAAAGGCGCAGAACGCGCCAGCGGTAAAGGTCATAGCTCCAGACATCGCGGGGTGGGCTGTCTCGAAAGAGCCAAGCTCCAAGGCGACATTCAACTACAAAGTCTCCAACAAGAGAAGCCGGCATGATTTTCCAGCCAAATCAAAGACACCGACCGCCCTTGCGGGGTCTTCCAATTCGCCAGGAGCACGTGGAGACACAGTTGGACCAGCTAACCCGTTAGCCAGCTGCAGGTAATATCGCAAACCTCAGCTGGTGATGGTGTCGTTGACACGGGTTGGAAGGAGCTCTGCACAGCGCAGGGCACAAAAATTCCCTGTCGAGCTGGCGGGTGGGGTACCGCCGTACCGGAGCCCTGGCCGATCCACCGTCTCCATCCAACCATTGGATGCACAGGTGGGGTTCCATATTGACGTCGCCGGCGGCGCCGAATCCGTGGGAGGAAGTCCCAACTGACCCCTTCTTCCGTGAAGGTAGGTCACTTTTGGGGAGCAAATGGACGGGAAGATGGCGAAAAGGGAAGGGGGGAGGGAGCCCGATTCGTCTCATTCACACCAGCAGCGCTTCTCGACGTGCCTGCTTCCAGACCAATGTGATACCATGCCGAGAAAAACCGGGCAATTCTACCTACTGCAGTATTACATGCTACCTACTGCAGCAGGGAAAGACGCCAGCTCTCTCTTGGTACCGTCCCATGTTTGCTCAAATCAGGTTTCTTGGCAGAGCTAGCGCACCAAAGCTCTCCAAGCTCGACACCTTGAGTACCTTTTTAGCTGTGGCGGGGTACGGAGTACACGATCAGAGACATCCAGAGTAGTGTCACCGGCTTTGCTGCGGATGAGACTATTGCGTGCCTTGCTCGCACATCATCGCTGGCACGGCACGTTGACGCTGCCGACACGTCAACTGCAGGTCGCAGTCCTTACGCCCGTCAGGATGGTGTTTCTCGATTCCACCTTTCCATCTTGGAGATGCGTTAATGTGTCTCCGGAATGACGACATAATGGTGGACCAGGTGCCAGTTACCCGAGCCCAGCAACTCCGTACCAAACCTCGAGATGATAGCTAACACCTTGGTTGCTATTGTTTCCTCACATACGACAAGACGCAAAAACCGGCATCTACTCTTACTCATGGCGATGGTTGCCGGCCTGCCTCTGGCCATGAAGGCTTTTCTTCGCCTTGGCCCGCAGGTCTCTCGGAAAGGGAAAATCAAGGATCTCGCAGTCCACTTTCATACAGTTCTATCCCGCAGCCTGGTCCTGCTCTGCCCGCTTGGCCATCTAAGACACATCCCTTCAAAGCTGAAGGACAGCATCTTAGCCTAGTCCAACTTTGTCCTAGGAGGACGCATACACAAACGCTTCTCCAATTGACGTGCCAAGTGGCGCGACATGGTCCAACGTCTCCCAGATTACCACCCCATGGTGGTCCCCATCCCCTTCAGCTAGGTAGGCAAGGCAAAAGACCGGTTTCTCAGAGTGACCAAACAAGCTTCCCACTACACCTCTCCTTCCTTCTCTCCCGGCCCCCAACTCCCGAGTCCCCAACAGGCGGATGACGGGGTCCCAGGTATGGCGTAAACGTGCATCTTCCTAGCGTGCGACCCTCGCTCGATGGACCACTGCCTCGTCGATCGAGGAGGGTCCCGAGGAGTCCTACGGGGATGGAGGGGTTGGAGGGGATGGATGGTTGGAATAACAGGGTCCAACGCATGTGGGAGTGTAATTGGCATCATGGTACAGCCTGAAGTCGATCTTGATTGTTAAATACCCTTCGAACCCCTCAACCTCATCGAATGTGGTTATAGTTTAGCACAAATCTCATCATCATCTCATTCAACTCACCTTACAACCAAAACCACCTCCCAATCTTCACACATCATGTCTTACGGCGGTAACGACGACGTAAGTAACACATCTATGACATGCCACCCCCCCAAGCTGCCCTCACTAACACCATCCCCCAGTCCAACTACGGTTCCTCCCGCAGGGACAACGAGGACAGTTACGGCACCTCAGGAACCACCGGCGGCTTCGGCTCCTCCACCCGCGACAATGAGGACTCGTACGGCTCCTCGCGCCGTGACAACGACAATGACAACAGCTACGGCTCCTCCACCCGCCGCGACAATGACGACTCGTACGGCTCCTCCAACACGGGCCGCAGCGGCAACGACTCGAGCTATGGCTCGTCGACCCGTCGCGACAACGACACCTCGGACAGCTACGGCTCCTCGGGTCTGAGCTCGTCGCGCAGGGACAACGATACCTCGGACTCGTACGGCTCCTCTCGCCGTGACAACGACAATGACAACAGCTACGGCTCCTCCCGCAAGTCGGACAACGACACCTACGGCTCTGGCAACAAGACCTCGTCCTACGGAGACGACTCAACCTCCTCCAACCTCGCTGGCGCCGACTCCCTCTCGTACGGCAACACCAGCTCTAGCCGCCGCGACAACGACAACTCGGATAGCTACGGCTCCTCCGGTAACACAGGCTCCTACGGCTCTTCCCGCAAGGACAACGACAACGACGACAGCTACGGATCGTCAGGCAACACCACCGGATCCTACGGCTCCTCCCGTAAGGACAATGACACCTCCGACAGCTACGGTTCATCCGGCAACACTGGATCCTACGGATCCTCCCGCAGGGACAACGACAACGACAACGACAACAGCTACGGATCGTCTGGCAACACGGGATCCTACGGCAGCAGCGGCAGGGACAACGACACCTCTGACTCGTACGGCAGCAACAACAAGAGCGGCGACAGCAAGGTCGGCAAGTTCCTCGAGAAGGCGGGCGACTTACTCAACAGCGACAAGCTCGAGTCCAAGGGCCAGTCGAAGCGGGAGAATGCCGGGTACGGGAACAACAACGATGACTACTAGTTGCTGCTAGTCGAGTAGCTCTCGTGTTTCTTGTATCGGGATGTTTGCGGTGGAAAATATGACTTTGTCTTGGAGGGGGCGTTCCCTCTGTGTGGATGCCCCTTTTCCATCTTTTGATGATGATTATGTACTAGCGAGCTCTGAACGAGATATTAATACCATTTGAACACCACCTACCTATCCTGAAAAATGGTGACTTTTTTTGCGTCGTAGTGTCCGATACCCCACGTCGAGAACATTAGGCTTTGTTCTGTTTCGCTGGTTGTTTGTGTCCATTAAACTTGAGATTGAGCCATGCTATGCTGAAGTCGATACCGGATTCATCAGCGACCAACGAGACTTGTTTGATGATGGGTGATCCGATAATGATTGATGTTCTCAAAGTGAGAGGGTGAGAGCCCACAACCTGATAATGATGCTCCAATTTGAATGCTCTTAATGCTACGCTATGGAAATACCTCAACCCATTCGTACCATCACCCTCACTCACAAAGAGAACGGGGCTAACGAAACTCACGTCAACTGCTTGGTAACCCTCACAAGCACAACCCCGTCCGTCAACCGTCCCTCGCAATCCATGAGATGCACAAACCTATACCCGGCCCTCAACCGATCCAACCGCACCGCCGCCCACGCAGCCAAATCATCCCGCCCAATCTCATCGTCCCTAACGGTGAACCTCACAAACGTCAGGGCCTCGACCACGCCCGGCACCCCCGCGAACTGCAAGGTCTCCCCCTTGAAATCCGGGTCGACGCCGCGGTTCGATTTGGTCTTGGCCTTGTACTCGCTCTCGCGCTCGCGGCCGTCGTCCTTGATGTGCGCGCCCGGGAGACGCTCTTCGGGGGACTCAACGTGGATCTCGACCTTGACGTAGGGTTTGAAGCCCGAGATACGGGTGTCGCCTGGCGGGAGGGGCAGGTTTTGGGCTGCGAGGACGTCGATTTGTAGGTCGAGGGTTTTGTAGATGATTTGCGGGGTGGTGGGTGAGGATGGGTCTGGGGTAGAGCCGGTTTTGAGGCATCGGTAACCTATGGTTTGATGTTAGTTTAATATTCTTGGGAGATGACAGGGGAAAAAAAAAGAGGACAACCAACCCTCAGGCTTCAAAACATAACCCTTGGTACCCGCAAACATGCCCTCGTTGAGCATCATCCCCTCGTCCCAGTTCTGCCAGTTGAGCGCGACAATCTGGATGCCCCTGCGCCAAAAGACGGCCGCGTCGAGGTTGGACGACCCGATGCGCAGGCCAGACGGGTACGCGCGCATCAGGTAGTGTCGGTTGTGGTGGAAGAGCGCGTCCCCCTGCTTCTCGTGCACCTCCATGACGCCCTTCTCCGACAGCGAGAAAATGTGCGTCGGCATCGAGGCCTCGGGCTGCGTGAGGGACTTGAAGGACACGCCGCGGGTGTAGACGCCCAGCCTGCTGAGCGCCTGGATGATTTTGGAGGGTTTCGCCGCAGCCTTTTTGCTTTTTGGCGGTGGTACCGGTGGCGTGGTCTTGCCGTCCTCCTCCGAGTCTTCGTCCTGCGCGCCAGTCACGCCAGAGCCTCCCGGCGGTGGTGCGTACTTGACTTTCACGAGGATCTTGCCCATGAGGTCCGCGGGCCGCGGGAGCTCGGGGGCGTCGACGTCGGGGGTGGGAACGAGAAGGCCCGCCCATGTGTCCTCCATGATCTTCACCATGATCTCCTGCTGCTCGGCGCTACAATGCACTTCCAGACTGACAATAAGGGGCGTGTCGGCCGAGTGAAAGCCATAGTCGCGGATCGTCTCGCAGACGTGCCGGAAGGGCACCTCCTTGGTGAGGGTGTAGCCGTGGAAGACCTGGGGTTCGATGGGGAACATCCTCGGTGAAGGGGTCTTTTGCAGCGGCGGTTGCTCCGTTCCGGGAGCCGTCTCCTTGGGGGTGGTTGTGGCGGTGATGCTCTCCGCAGCAGAGGCGGTAGCCGTAGCCGGAGCGGGAGCGGCAGCGGTAACGGCTGACCGGGTGATGGCCGTCTCCGTCGGCGGGCTCGTAGACTTTTCAATCCTCTCATCCATCTTCTTCCCCAACGAAGTCTTCTCCAGCCTACTCGCCAGCGACCCGGGCATCTTATCCTTGAGCATCGCAAGCTTGCTCCTCTTCTCCTTCTTCGGCTTCGCCTGCCCCGAAGCAGCGGCAGCAGCAACGGCCTCCTCGTCACTGCTACTCACCGACGTACCATCCTCATTGTCGGAATCGTCGCCGTCCCAGACGTCAATCTCGATACACCGGCACCCTCTCACCAGCACGTTCCTGTACGCGTCGGTGCTCGACTCGCTGTACAGCTGGTTGCCCGTTAGGTAGGTGTTGTGGCTGGAGCTGATGAAGTAGCTCGAGAGCGGGTACGACAGGTCCTCCTCGTGGACGGGGCGGGTGATGGCCGAGGCGGACGAGGTCATGTAGTTGAGGAAGCCGTTGAAGTCGAGTTCCTCTGGCGGTGATGATGCTGCTGCTCCCCCTGCTGCTGCCTCAGACGTGTTGGCAACCAGGCACTCGGGCGTCTCCTCAGCCTGGACGTTCTTCACGAACGAGGCAATCTGCTCCTTATGCCACTTCTTGTCGTCCTGGCCGGCGTGGACGTTGAAGATCTTTGTCAGGTGTGGTATGACCGAGTCGCCGAGCGTCTTGACGGTGCGCTCCGTCTCGCTGGCGCCGCCGCCGGCCTGGTATCGCAGCGAGGGCTTGGAGGGGTCCGATGTTGCGGACACGATGGTGCCCTGGGGCAGAGGGGCAGCTGCCGTTGCTGGTGCCGCTGCCGGTGCTGTTGGTGCTGCTGTGTCCGCCATGATCTGTTTTTGTGTGGTGATGACTTTGATGAGGCGGTGAAGAGGAGGGATGGAGAGAATAGAGGTGGGAAGAGGTCCGAAAAGGGTGATCAGGAATAAATTTGCGATGAACGGCGAGGAAATAAGAATAGTGAGACGGTGGATGATGCAAGCTGAACCACGAGATACAAGCCGCGTCTCGTGTCCCGGTATCAATCAGCCACTAGGCACAGGTAGCGCGAGCTTGTGATACTTCAAGGGGAAAAGGTAACGAAGGTTTCCAGGTTCAGAGAGAGCTACAGTAGCTACGTAAGTCAAGCCAAAAAGCCAAGCTACTTCTATTAGGTACTCGGCTCGCTGCCCGAAGGTCCTAATGTCAATATGTGGGCAGTACGTCAACCCGCGCCCCAAGCTTCCCCTTCCCCAGCCCAAAAAAAAAAAAAGAGGTCCAGTCGTTGCTTTCCGTGGGTGGTGATCCATGGGTAGGGGACCTGGGAACCGACTGCCATGAGAGGGTGACAATCTTGTTTTTTGACCCGCTACGCCGCTTGGGCAAAATATAGAAATCCAGTTACCTTTCAGCTTGGCAAGGGTGGGCAACGGTCACTCCTTTCTCTTCTTCAGGGGGGCTGGTATAAAGCTCGCTCGAGCTTTCGACTGGCACACTGGGCATCGAATCGTGGCAGCTTATAGATAGCGGGGAATACGACTGGGAGGTGGTGAGCTGAGGCGTCCAGTCTCCTTTCTCCCCTCTTCCACCCCCCTGGATGATGTGGGATGTCGTCACAGGGTTCGTTCTAGCGGTAAAGAAACAGAACGCAAAAGCCCAGGACCTGACCGCAACGATCCCGACCCCTGGGACCCTCTTATCGATAGTGTCAACCCCGCCAAAATTGTGAACCCCTCATTTTTGTTAGTGCCGGTTCTCTTCGTCTGCGACATTACCCCTGTATCCTTCAGCTTCAATCTGAAGTCGCTGCTCATGGAATCAATTTAGTGACAACTACAGTTTACAACGACTTACGATGTCAATTGAAATCACACGAGAAACCTCCATGTCTTTCGTCGGGACCTTGCATATGTTTTAACGCCGTTCGAGCATAATTATCAGGGACGGGCCGCACCGGCTTCAGGGTGTGGGCCAAACTCATGCTCACACTCACGCTCATCCTGGCTCACCTCATTTTTCAGATTCAGCTGGTGTAAAGGTACAATTCACCCGGTGACTCGATAGCCAGCTCACATATCTCACCACTATTTGAGGTTCAAAGTATTGTAAGTTGACCATGGAGTATTCCAAGTAAGCCATGGGTGCTTGAAAATGCTCACCATTTGCAAGTATCTCTTTACATAATTCGTTTTCATGTATACTAGTATGTATGTATATCATTTGACTGAGTCCTGTGATATGACTTTTGAACCATGAGGAACTTTTCATCCAAGAGGCACGTATGCCAGCTTTGATATGCATATATATTTATATAAATATATTGATCGATTTTAGGATAAAATAATTCGCTCATAAATGTCGTCAGGTCATAAGGCGTGATAGCGATAGTTTACACAAAATCCATCCACCATCCACCCACCATCTATATACCCATCTCTTCAGAATGTTAATGTCGTTTTCTCTCACAAGCTCCTTTTCTCACATGGCTACCCACAAGCCCTACAGCCCATCATGGCCGTATGGGCGACGTGACCGAAGTCCAGGTATTCGCCTTGCTCATCGTCCGCTTCCTCATCATGGCCATGATATCCGCCTCCATGTGCTCGATATTCCTCTCCAGATCGGCGTCCTCGACGCGGAACTGGCTCTCGCGCCGCCTGTCAAACACAATCCACCCGCCGACGATGAGAATCGTCAGGGGCACTGTAATGGCGAAGTACACCCACAGCTCCTTGGAGATGACAGGGTCGGCGTCTACCCTGACAGTCAGTAAACAAAAAATCTTTTGAGTCGAATTACCTAGCCTCCTGTGTCGAGGTTGCTGAGTTGTTATAACAAAAAGACCACACTACGTACCTTTGGCAAAGTCGAAAAACGTCATGCTAAAAACAGACGCGAGAAACGTGCCGGGAAGGAAAACGGCACCGAGTAGCGAAATTGTCTTCATCGCCGTGCTATCCCGCTTACTCGCATGCGCAAGTCGCCGCTGCTCACCGGCCATCTGGAACTGAATCTTGGACTCTCGCTGGGAAAGTAGGTTATACAACTGTCTCAACCGTCAGCATTCCACTCAAAAGAACACCTCAGCGGCCCCCCGTCCCCAAAGAAGTAGATCGTGAGCCAGGATAGGGTGTCGGGATGAACATACCGCACTACGCTGGATATGCAACCTCTCCAACGTCGTCGCCTGATAATTTTCAATTCCTGTCAACTTCAAGCTGTAAAACTGCAACCGCGCCACCATGCTCCGGTGAAGCTTATCAATGAGCGGTGTATCGTGCTCCTCGGGCACCTTCTCCTTAAACTTGACCAGCCCAGCATCAATCTCCTTGACAATAGCCTGGTACGCCTGCGGCCGCTTCCAAAGGACCTGGCTGTGGCACTCGACGAGATCGCGGCTGATGGCGTCGACCTCGAGGTGCCCGTCCTGGCTGACGTACCCCTCCTCGTCCTCGATCTCGTTGCGCATGCTGACGGCGTGCTCCAGCTTCCGCAGCCAGTCGCGCGCGTCGCGCTGCTTCTGGTCCGTCGTCGACGACAGGTCGTGCGAGAGGATGATGATGGGGAGGAGCATCGGATGCCCGGCCTGCTGGGCGCAAAAGGTAAGGTGCTGGATGGCGGCGACAATATCGGAGCTCGGGGTGCCCTTGACGTAGCCCGACGTGATGCCGCTGCTGAAGCAGTGGGAGAGCATGAGCTCCCACCCGCGCGTCTTACCCTTCTTCCGGACGTCGGACTTGCGGAAAATGATTTCTAGACAGCGGCATTAGTCTATCAATGTTGCTCTCTCGATTCAATGGCAAAAGGATAACACTAACGCAGAGTAGGATCCTCATCGTCCTGGTCGTAGGCACACCAGAAAAAGGGGCCGACGACGCTGGTACCCTCGATGGCTCTGAAGGGCAGTCGCATAGCCCGAACCATGGACTGGTATGCATCTGCAGTGAAGGAGATGGTGTGAGGCGTAAATGTGTCCTTGTGCTTGGCATTCTTTTGGAGCCTGGGATGGGTCAGTTCGAAGCTCTAACGTGAGCAATATAGATGGGGTAGTTACGGACACCAATCGAATGCCATTGAGCAATTGGACGCCCTCCTTTAGTTTCGGTGGCTCAAAAGCGCCCTGTCAGATCTGCCATGTCAGCCATAAACGGCTCTCATGAAGGTCAATCTCACTGAGCGTGAGCAACAATTACACGGTTCTCGTCCATACCCGGCGATGCAAGAAGTTATCAAATTCATCCATGGTCAAGGGGTGCTCCTCGCAAGAATTGTAAAAAGGGTCCTATCAATTGAGTTAGTTTACGGCCATGAACGTGGCAGCCGTGCCCGAGGCTTCCCATCCTGTTGTCTCTCTGTTCGTTGAAGGGGCGCGTGATTGGCAACTCACCGAGTAGTTGAGAATCTCGACATAGTGCGTTGCCTCCGAGACTTGGCGGCACTTGCTGACATGCTCGCGGAACATGTAGTCGTCCATCTTGAACCAATTGAGCCGTTACCCAGCCACGCTTCGGTACAGATATCCCACGGGATGAGGGGGGAAAAGACAAAACAACACAGCAAGGCTACTCCCAGGAAACGAAAAGAGAAAAAATAAGAGAGGTTTGGAGGTTCCTGCAGGTTGAGTTCATGGCTCCAGACCGGGCTCCTTTCATAAGCCGCGCCCAGCCCCGTGACTTTGCACCAGGTCTGCAGCAAGAAGCAGCAGCGGTGGTGGTCTTTTTCGGGGCCAGGTCCAGTCCGGCCCATGCAACAATCTGCACTGCAAAGTAAACACGCGTCGTAATTGGTTGAGTTTACAGTATCCGTACGGATACCACAACCTCAATTCCCCCGGTGAAATCGCTCACTGGATACACTCACCTTGCCACAGCTTGACGGCGCATTATAGGTAGCAAGGACCAAAGGTAAGATTTCGGGGATTTGGGCGGGTTTCCTCATATCGCCTAGCAAAGCTTGAAGCCTCTAGGCCCCCTATGAACATCAGAATCAGGACTGGGCTAGCACTGAGGTCCCCTGAGCGATGGAGCCGACCCGACGACACTTCGTCCCGCGGCCCCTGCCACAATCCCCGCACCTCCACTCTGTCACCGCCAGAACGAACCGCTGTTTCTCTCTGCATTAATAGGCCCGGATAAGGGGCCCATTGGAGCTTGTTTGGACGCTTAGCTCATTCAAAGCGTGGGGGGAGGAGGTAGACGATTTCATCGAGCTGCCACGGTGCACTGGACATCCGTATCATCGGGGCGCCAAACCTTACCCACACGTCCAACTGAACCAAACATTGATAGCTGCAGCATCACGCACATTCAACGGGAATGCAGACGCGCAGATCAGTATGCATGATGCTGCAGCAAAAGCTTCTGCTTATCCCAAAGGCATCACGAGCGTCGAGGTTTGTAGGCCGGAAATCTCATGCACTTTTGCCCATGTCTGGCCAATCTCCACCTCGACGCCCTGGATATTTCCGTCTAGGCCCATCTCATTTGCCAAGCATTGCAAGCGGCGGCCTCCATGGGTGGTACCACGACACTTTACTGTGTAAACTGTGTAAAGACGGAAGCTCTGCCGCCAGGCCAATTGGAATACAATCGTTGTTAGGTATTGATGTAACCAAGTGATACGGTGACAAGTCTGCTCTTCTTGCGCTTTGCCATCTTTCCAGGACCGTTCGAGCCTTCAACCCAATGCCCCCCCCCCCCTTCGTTGATGTCCTTACCTTTTTTATTTTCCAAACCGTCGACCAGGCGCCCAAAGCACTGCGGGCATCCCTATCGAGACTCTGACCTCTGCCAGGTACCATTTACTATTCAAACACTGCTCGCAGACTGAAGCCCACGAGTACACCCTTGCTGGCAGCTCAACTCTTTCTCAGGCGAGACATTAGAAATCGGTGAAAAGATGGCCATATCTGGAGCACAGCGTTAGCAAAGATCCCAGTCTCAGCAGCTCGAAAAGAACTCACTCGTCATGTCCGGCTGAACCGTATCGTTCGGGGTCCTCGGGGTATCTATCAAACTGGCTGGCATCGCCGGCGCCGGCCTTGACTGGGGGAGTGTACGGCGCATCAATGTCCTTGCGAGCCAGCCTGTCCCACGTGACCTCGGTGAACCACGGGTGGTTCTTGACATCGTTTGGACCAGCGTACAGGTTACCCAACCGCTTGGTGAGATCCGCTGTAATCAGTTTCTCCAGCAGATCCTGCGCATCCGGGTTGATATAGGCAGGGTATTTCACCTTGCCCTTGAGGATGTTTTCGTAAATCTTCATTGGTGACCCGCTGTCCCAAAACGGTGTGTACCCGCACAGCATCTCGTATATCAAGATTCCAAGAGACCACCTAAGACCGGGGGGGTTAGCAATTGTGAAAGGACTGCAACCTCTTGTGAAAAGGCCACCTCACCAATCTACGGATTTGTTGTAGCCCTTGTTCGAGACTACCTCGGGGGCCAGATAGTCTGGAGTACCACAAAGCGTCCATGTCTTGTCCGGCACTCGCTTGGCGAAACCAAAATCTGTTATCTTAAGGTGTCCATGCCGGTCGAGCAGCAGGTTCTCTGGCTTGAGATCTCTGTAGATGATGTTTCTCGAGTGCATATACTCGAGCGCTAACGTGACTTCGGCGGCGTAAAATTTCGCGACAGGGTTAGGGAAGCGCTGTGGAAAGGAATCAGCCAGGTTAGCTCGGGCCAGTAGGAAAGGTGATCACTTAAGATTGCGACTTACCCCAGATTTCCTCAGCAGCGAAAACAGCTCACCACCTTCAACAAAGTCCATCACCATGTACAGGTTTTTGGAGTCCTGGAACGTGCCCCATAGCGTGATCAGGAACGGGTGTTTGACCTCGCCCAACATCTTCCTCTCGTCATTGGTGTGTTCGACCTGCTTCATCTTGACGACCTGCGCCTTCTTCAGCACCTTGACGGCATAGAAGCGCTGGTTGTGCTTGGACTGCACCAGATGCACTCTTCCGAAACTACCAGTTCCCAACGTTCGCAAGATGTCAAAGTCGGTCAACGTATATTTCCCCTTGGTCTGACGGACCTGCTGGTCCGGGACCTGTTGTGGCATGCCGTGCTGTTGCTGTTGCTGCTGTTGGTGGCTTTGCTGCTGCTGCTGCTGCTGCTGCTGCTGCTGCTGTTGATGTTGTGGCGGCTGGGGCGGGTGTAGCATCGATTGAGCTTGCTGCTGTTGAAGTCGCGCGGGATCGGTTCCGGGGCTCGGGTTCGGCTGGGAGGGTTGGGTCGGCTGGGCTAAGTAATTATTGTTGGAAGTATGGCTGTTGTTCGAGCCGTCATGCTGAGTCGAATTGATTAGGTTGTTGATGCTTGGAAGGTTCTGTTGCGATCCACCTTGTTGATTGTAGTGCGGCTGGTGAGAGCCCGACTGGTTGGGCGGGTGGACAGTGACAGGATACATCTGCTGCTGTTTGGCCCCGTCGGAAGACGAGGTCAAATCCAAATCTTCCTGCTGCTTCAGCGCAGGCAGGGAAGGCGGTTGGGAGTTTGAGGAGAGGGACGACAAGGTAGTCGAGATGGAACTGTCGAACGGCTTGGAGGAGGTGGGCGTTACCGGGCTGGTGGGTAGACTGGAGCCTTGAGAGTCTTGATTACCCTCCCTCGTCCGTTTTTTCTTGAGAAACCCGAGGGTAGGCATATGAAAGTCGGGGAAAGGAAGAAGGGCTGCGTGCCCCGTGAGGAAATGGCGTAGAAGCGCAGGTCAAGGGCCCACGACGTTTGCAGTCGGATGATGGGGGAGGAACGGTCGCAAAGTGATTCGTCGCTCCAAGGGACAGCCCGGTTGCGCTGGTTGTGTCCTTTTTTGGGGGTGTGAGGTGAGCAGTGAATTGGTCGAAAGAGGAGCGCGGGGAAAGCTGAGAGCTGTGCTTTTGCTTCTTTCCGACTAAAGTACGCTTTCAAGTACAAGTGGGAAAGCCGCGCCTATTGTCGTTAGGAACAATGGGGCCAGGTTTGGCGCATACTTTCTGATCAAGGGGAAAAAGGTAAACCGGGATGGAAGGGAAAGGCGGGAAAGCAACAGCATTCGATTCAAGGGGAAGAAACGTACAATTCCGAGAATCCTTTAAAGTCAGGTACTACGAGCAGGGAGCAAGCACGCAGGCAAAAGCAAACCCGTTCTAATTCAGTTGACGGCGAAATGGCAATCGCAATTGGTATTTGGCCGACTTAAAAGCGGGAAAATCGGGAGCTTTCTATTTTCTTGGGACGCTGCACTCAAAAAGTTGTGTGTAAGTTTACGCCGCAGATGGGAAGTTTAACCAATGAAGCAACAGAGTGCAGGGTCAAAGGGCGGGACAAGGCGGCACAGGTCCAAGGATAGAGGTTGTGAGAGAAGTGAGTGTAGTGTAGCGACATCAACAAAGGAGGAATTGTTGGAGACAGCTGGAATGGAGGGGGAAGGGAGGGGAGACGAACAGATGGATGATTCAAGCTGGGACACTGCGTCTGCTTCTTCTTCTTCTTCTTCTTCTTCCAGGGGTCTTGTTGCGTCGTAACTTGTGGAAAGGTGACCAGACTCAAGAGTCAAGGCAAGGTGTAAGGCAGGGCCTGGCTATGTGGGATCTGGTCTTGGTCTTGGTGCTAGGTAGCAGTTGCTGGTCAGGTCGTTCGTTGTTGCTTTTTTCCCTGGTCGGAAGTGACAGATGAATGAGCTCGAATGATAGCGGCGGCGGCTGCGTCTGCGTCCGCGTCTGAGGGTTTCGGGGACAAGGGCCCACTGGGTGAGTGAGCAAGGTGCGGGATCTCTTGCTTCGTCTGGGCGAATGGGTGAGCGGAGCAAGTGGTGACTGAGTCGTTGCGCGCACCGATAAATGGAGACACGATGGGACCAAAAGATTAAACGACGGCTCGCAGTGATCAATTGGGTTGTATTGGGGTCGCCAAACAGTTTGATTGAGTGATGGTGTTTTTGGGCGTCTCGAGGGAAGCTAGGATTGAGGGATGAGGGAACCACAGGGAGAGGATGAGGTAGGTAGGCAGAGGTAGAGGTAGAGGTAGAGAAAGAGGGGACAAGGAAGGGAAGGGAAGAGAAAGAGAGAAAGAGAGAAAGAGGGAGGAGAAGGGCAGCCAGTAGAAGCTGAGGTCGTTGATGATGTAGTAGCGAAAGGGTTAATTGGAAAGAGCAAAGAGCTACTGCAAGCTGCTGCGTACGGATGCCGGAGGGGGAGTGAGGAAGGTAAGGTAGGTAGGTATGCTACATGCCTTTACTACGAATACATAAGTGGGAAGGTAAGGCAAGGTTGAGCTTCTGCTGGCCGCGGCGTGAAGGTGGGCGTGAAAGTACACATATGCAGTAGGTTGGCGGAGGCGGAAGTGGTTCAGTCTGGTTGACGCCCGCGTTTAGACGGGAACGGCGTGGGCAGGGAAGGGCATCGTAACCATTGGCAGGCCGAGTACGGCACCGTCCAATCGGTATCGAGATGGCACAGCCGAGGGCAGCACTCTACGAGCCCAGAGAGGGTCGAGAACAAGCTGGAAAGGACGGCCGATCCTGTTCCCAGTTCAGTCCATACTCCATAGCCATAGTGGCATAGGCAGATTTTGCAAAAGGCCTGACTGGGTTACAATAGGAAGGGAAGAGAGACACTGAGAGAGACAAGCGGGAGGCAGCGTGCATGCACAAGAGCTGATCTTGGACTCGGTTGAACGCGGGGCATCCATCATGGCATGTGTGCATGTCTAGCTATTTGTCTGGTCTGTCTAAGCTGTGCTTGATTTCTCCATCTCTGTACCCGTGATTCCGAGTATCGTAACATCTCTCGGGTTCAACTGGCCAAGAGAGACAGAAAGAACAGCTGAAAGTCGTCGACGGGTACATGTTGTTCTTGGTCTGATGCCACGAACAAGGTACAAAGTGCAAAAGGGTGAGTCTCGCCTCTCCCCCACCAAGATCGAGCAAGGCGCACCGCAGCAATCGAGCAACAAGCCCAGCAGAGGTGGGGTAGGGGCAGGCCAAGTAACCCGACCTGAATCTCGACGGGGTCGTAGTGGCAGCAAACAGAGACAAGCTGCTGGGGCTCGCCAGCACGCTTGACATGGGACCGACAGTGGACTGGATTCCAATCTGAATCGAGCGAGCAATTCTACCCAGCAACACCGGATACCTGACCTCTCTCTCACCAATCTCTACGGCTTGGACGAGTGCGGAAGTGTAAGTGCCAAAGCCCGTCCCTGAGGTATCCCACAAGGTGCGGTACGTACATGCCTTACCTAAGCTGATGCTCCTAAGGTACCTTACTGCAGTGCCTCGAGAAAGGTACCCGACATGTCAAAAGAAGGCGGGGTGATATTCTGCCCTGGAGCTCTTGCCTCCAGTTTGGTGTCATTTACCCCCATCCGGCCAGAGCAGCTGCCAGGTATGTAGCTACTAGCTAGAGCGGATGACCCCTCACTCGAGGCACTCGAGGCGAATTGAAGGACCAGTGACGTGCCGATGCCGACGACCTCACCTGAAATAGTGGGAAAGGGCCGGACGCAAGGTACCTTACAGCAGACTGCAAGAGGCACTCCGTCAAAAATCGGGAAAGCACTACGCCTACCCTCCTACTAATTACCTATTAGATATTTTCTATATTAATATATATAGAATTCGTGACCTACTTAAATTATTGTTTTTAATTAGCTTAATATAGGGCTATTAGCGTACTAAATTCCCTATTTTTAATTTTCCCTTAGCTCTGGCTTTTTTTATTTTATATTTATATACTTTTTAATAAATAACCCCTATTATTTATTTAATTTTTATTTTATAAAACTACCTATTTTATTATTTTAATACGAAATTTATTATAATATTACGATTATTAAATTTAAAGCGATTCGAACTATATTTATTTTATTTTATTTATTTATATACGTAAAAATCTGCGGTAATTAGTAATTTTTTACGATTTTTTATTATTTTTTATAGTTACGTTATTAGATCTACTCGTAGCTTTTTTAACTTAATTTAACTTTTTTTTTGAAAAATTTATTAACTTTTATTTAACTTAGTATATTAATTAATATATTTAGCGTTATATATATAATAATTTATTATACTATATAAGCTTATATAAATAACTATATTTATTTATAGGCTCTTACGAGCTTATATAAATAGCTATATATAATTTAGAATTTATATACGGCCTCGTACGCTACTATATAACTATAGCTAGCTCTATTAATATTATTTTAATTATATTTAAAACCATAAACAAGGTTATACTCCTTTATAAAAAGGTACTATTTAGTAAATAGTTATAGTATTTTATTAAAAACGAGCTCGTTACTACGTGGGCTCTTATATATATATATACTTTTATATCGATATTTATATAGCTTTATTAATTGTTATAAATAAATACTATTAATAACGTAAATAATAATATTATTATATAGATTACTTTTTAAAAAATAGAGGTTAGTAATCTATATAGTTCTATATACGAGTTTAATAAATTTAATAAATTTATTAAATTAAAAATATACTCGTACTATATATAAATATTACGGCTAGCTAGTCGTAATAAATATATTAATAAAAGTTAAGGCTACGAAGGCTAAGTAAATAGTATCGTAGTTATAAATAGCTTTTTTAAAACTATATCTATAAATAATAAAATAAATAAAGCTTTAATAATTAATTATAGTTTTATTAAAAGGGGTTTTTAATAAAAATAGCTAAAAGCGATCGTAAAATCTAATATTAAGTTAATTATTAAAAAAGCTATAGGAAGTCTATTTTTAAGCTTAGTTTAAATCTATATTATATATAAGTCTTATTCTTAAATATATCTTTTATTTTACGTATATTCTATTTATTAATAATTATTAAATAGATTTTAATAAGCGCTTATTTAGAGTAATTATTATAATTACTTTATT
>NW_026849242.1:0-35723 GCF_030867785.1 Colletotrichum acutatum | reverse complement strand
TATACATACATACATAGTTTATTACGCCCCGGCTAAGCTGTTTAGGGCTCGCATGATTATCTACATATTCTCCACATTCGTTCATATCCTTGCCTCCCAGAAGCCCATACAAGTCTTGTTCGTCTCCGTATGTGTCTTTTTTAGTTTTGCATGTCGATGCTGCGGTTGCTCGTGGGGTTAGTAGCAGGCCATCTCGGAGTTGTTTCTCAAGTGTTCGACGTCCTATCGTCGGCGGCCGAAGCTAGTCCTGCTGTCGATGGCACGAGGATGCGTGGGGGTGTCTCCGGTTAATTTGATGATGTTAGTTGCGTGTGGTTTCGCTGCTGGCTGATCTGTGCATCTAGCCTCTCCGTGCTCATGGCGAACTTGATCGTCTCTTTGACAACGTCTACGCTTGGCGACCAATCCTTAGGGTCGGACGCGCGCTTTCCTCCCAGGAAGTATGACAGATTTCCTCTCCGCGTTTCCGTCTGTTGGAGCATCCGAGTCCGCTGTGCCGTCCACTGTGTGCATCGAAAGAGAAAATGCTCTACCGTTTCTGCAGATTGCCCGCAAGCGCATAGCGCCGCGGCGGTTGCGCCGATCTGGTAGAGGTACCAGTTCAGCCTTGCCATTCCGGTGCGTAGTTGCGCTAGAATGCTGGCTTCTTTCCAGGCCAGTCCGTCATACAGCTTGCGTGTGTGGTTTCCCGGCAGGGCTATGTCGATCTTCTTCGAATATGCTCCTACGTTGTCGGGCAAGGCTCCGTGCTTCTGTCGCACGCTCTGTAAAGCGATCCTAAGTGCCGTCGAGTAGGCTCTGGCCGGCCGTTTTTGTGGTGTCTTGTTTACTTGGGTACTTTCCTTTGCTGCTGCTTTGGCCGCTTGCGCCAGGTCTGACTCTATCGATGATGGAAGCCAGAAGAGAGTGACTCTGTTGCCTCGTCTCTGCAGAGCTTGCACGCTGGCATATAGTTGTCGGATCTCTTGTTGGCCTGACTGCTGCCGCGGGTTGTGCATCACCAACACTGCCGCTTTGTTGCGGGTGAAGACGTGGATGGCCCGGTACTCGAGTCTCTCTGGGAGAGACTTGACCGCTTCTGCCAGTGCCGCTAGCTCTGCTACATACGGGTTCTGCTCCGTTCTCTGACCGAACGTACGCGAGGCCGTCACGACGCCACCGCCCCCTCTGAAAGATGCGGGCAGCGTCGTCGCCGTTCCAAAGCCCACAACCTCGTTCCTTGCTGAGCTCCCTGTCGCTATCCTCACTGCCCATCCAGACCGGATTGCCTCAGAGGCCTTGACCGTGTCGTCGTCGACTACTGTATCAATACGACGTTCCCAAGGAGCGATCGAATACCCTTCGATAGTCTCCAGCTTGTCAAGGGGTAGGTCGCGATAGGCCTCCGCCATCAACTGGAAGGGTGACGGAAACCGTCTAAAGGCCACCGCCCGCAGACGTCGAAGCGGATGGGTCTTGGGAAGGCTTCGCAGCCGTACCCAGAATGTCGTTGATTTTCTGTCGTACCTCTCTTGCGCCGATTGTATGCTTGCCTCCGCTTCAGCGACCGCCGTGGCCACCGTGTTGAAGGTTCCCACGATCGCTTGGGCGCCAATCCTCTGCACTCGGTTGATCACCCTCATCTGCGCTGCTCGACACCTGTACCTCCAGACGTTCGACGCGTAGTCCATCGTCGGTGCTACGGCCGCCACGAAAAGCTGTCTGGCCGTCGCCGGAGACAGGCCTTTGAGCCGTTTGAGCCCCAGCACGGCCTCCAGCCCTTTTGTCGTCGCGTCTGCGATGTGCTTTTCGAAACGGAGTTTCGTGTCCATCATCACTCCCAATACTTTGACGTGGTCCTTTGCTCGGACAGTGTCACCTTTGATGACGAAGCTGGTTGAGTCCGCCGGCAGCCTCCAGTTGCGCGTGAAGTGGATGATGGCCGTCTTGTCCGTCTCGAACGTCGCCCCGCTTCGTCGTTCCCACGCGAGTGCTCGATCGATAATATCTTGGATGCCCTGACGGTTTGCTTCGCGCGATCGGCCTGTGACCCACGCCGTGTAGTCATCGACGAAGGCCAGCGCGCCCCCGTTCTCGTCGATTTGGTGCTGTACGAGATCGGCGTTGAAGAAGAGGAAGAGCACGGGCGAAAGCGGCGAACCCTGAGGCAGTCCGGCTTGTGGTAGCGGACGAGCCTCGGACTCGTGACCGTTAACCAGGATGCTTGCCGTTCTATGGGAGCAGAAGGCGTCCACCCATCTCACCAGCTTGTCCGGGATCCCCCGCGCTCTGAGTCTTTGAAGTAGTCTCTCTTTGTACACACCATTGTATGCTCCCTTGACATCGAAGCTGACCAGACTGACCACCTTTCTCTTTCTCCACGCTCTGTAGATGTACTCCTGCAGCAGTACCAGCGCCTGCTCTGCCGACCTCTGCTTGCGAGCGCCAAAGTGGCTCGTGGGAAGGAGGCCGAACGTCTCGACAGCGTGCGAGATACGTTCTGCCAGGACCGACTCCAGCACTTTTCCGAGCGTCGAGAGAAGCGAGATCGGTCGCCAGGCCTTCGCTATACCGTAGTCGCTTTTGTTTGGCTTCTTCAGCGGGATGATCTTTGCGTGTCGCCACTGCCTCGGCAACACCCCTTCATCCAGTGAGGTCTGGAAGAGTGTAAGCACCCTCTCCTTCACCACTGGCCACGTGTGCTTCCACACTGCCACCGGCAGACCGTCCTCTCCGGGTGCTTTCCACGACTTTGCCGCAAAGAGCTGTCTCTCTACTTCTCCCAGTGTGAGGTTAGGGAAGGGTACCGGCGATCGTTGTGGCCGATCCCCCTCCTCCTCGATCATGCTGGGGAGAGGAGGGAAAAATGTGGAGAGCAGCTCTTCGGCCTGTTCTGCGGCGTCTCCCGTTTGGGAACCATCCGCCCTTTTAAGTTGAGGTATCTTGTCGAAAGATGCCCCTTTACTGGCGTCGAGATACTTCGCGGCCTTCCAGATATTGGCGTCGTCGGCCAGAAAGTCCTCCCAATGGCTCTTCTTCTGTTGTCGGATGGCATCGTGATATTGCTTGGCTGCCGAGCGTGCGCGTTGCTCCAGTTCAGGTTGACTGTTACCTGCCCTTCTCTCCGCTCTCGCCCGGTTTCTCCAGTGGGTATGGATCTGCCGGAGCTGGGTGAGGTCAGCCGTCCACCATCTCTTTGCATACGGTGATGGCTTGGCCGTAGGTGTCAGTGCCTCTACTGCCTCGCACACCACAGACATCAGTCGATCCGTCTGTTGCTGCACCGTACCTCCTGTTGGCATTCGCCCTAGGTTTGCTTCTACTCTCTCATTGATTTGCTTCCATGGGGCGTTCTTGAGGAGGAGCCGTGGCCGGCTTTCCATCTCAGGCGCGGCGATGTCGAAGGTCGTCTCGATCGCCCGGTGGTCCGACCCGTGGTCCGTCTCGTGCAGGCCGCATCGTACCACCGTTCTTGCTAGCTCTTCGGACGCGAGGGATAGGTCGATCGTCGTTGCCGCATCGTTCTTCTCCCACGTCTTCGTGCCACGCGGAAGGAGGCTGCGGAGCGAGTACTCGCTCATTAGATCGATGATCGGGTCCGCCTCGCCCTGCCGGCCCTCCGACACATCGTCACCTCCCCACAGGTAGTCGTGGCAGTTGAAGTCTCCTACCAGAACCACGTCCACCCTCTCCCCTGTTCCTCCTCGGACATTCGTGATAGCTTGTCTCAGCAGGTCGCACGCCTGCCGCAGCATCTCCGGCCTCTGCACCGGCACGTACACCGACGCCACTATCAGTCTTCGATCCGGAAGCCGGACGATGGCCGCAGTGATATCCGAGGACGCTATCGGCAGCTGCTCTGTCTCTACGTCTCTGTTCACCCAAAGCAAACTCCTGATTCCCCATCTTCCTTCGTCCCTCCACTCCGTTGGTACCATCCTCGTCCACCTGCTATTGCCCATCGGAACCGTAATGACCTTACCTTCTATCCTCCGCGCCCATGGCTCCTGCACCGCTATGGCCGTGAAGTCGCGCAACGCCTCATCATTCATCAGACTTTCGTGCACTGCAGCCTGTTTCCTCACGTTGAGCTGAAGGATCTGGACCTTCCTACTCATGGGAACGCGGATACAGCTTCGGACAGTTCTTGCTGAACGACTCGTGCGGTCCGCCACAGGGCACACATGTCACGATCGTCTCACGGCATTCAGAGTGGTGGTGGCCTACCTTGGCGCATCGTCCACACACCCGGGGGTTTACGCACTGGTACGCCTTGTGCTTCGTGATCTGCTGGCAGTTGTAGCACTGCTGGGGGCGCGGCCGCCGTTCAAACGCCATCGTCGTGCCGGACTCTCCTCCAACGTGGAAGAAGCCCTCGGAGATCAGTCTACGCGCATCACCGGCCTTGGTCACGAACACGACCATGGACCCATACGCCTTGGGTATCTCTTTCTTGCTAAGCCAAGAAATCTTGGCAACCGTGGTCTCGTTTTCTCGGCTAAGTGCCTCCGCCGCTTCAGCCCTGACATTGCCCTTCTCATCCAGTACCTCAATTCGCTTCACGTTGTCGATCTTCACGGGATAGAGTTCGTCTCGTAGCACGCGTGCTCCACGGCCGAAGCTCTTCTCCGCGATCTGCTTGACATACCTATGCTCCGCATCGTCGCGACAAATGATCCGGATCCTATCCGCGTTCCTTGGGTCTACCGTGACGGCCAGACACCGCCAGCTACCCTGTCCGTCCAACGCGCGCATCTCCTTTTCCACCGCAGCCCGGATCCGGCCTGGGTTGAGCTTGTCGCTGCCTTCTTCAACTCTTGATGTATCGATCGTACAGAAGGGGTCGCTGCGGCTCGGCAGCGTCGCGTTGCCCGCCGTGGCTACCCGCGAGTCGCGACCTTGCCCACCTAAGCCGCTTCGCGCGACGTCCGCGTAGGACACACTTGGGCTGTTCCGCGTCGCAGCAACTGTTGCGAGTGCTTCGAGGTTTTCGTTCGTCTTGGCGCTTTCGTCCTCCACGCGTTCTTTCATCGCTTGCAGCTCTCCTTTGACGGCCTGTAGCTCGCTCTTGACTGTTTGCAGCTCCGAAGTGACCACGCGAAGCTCTGCCTCAACGTTTTTATTCCGTGCTTCCGACTTCTTCCACGCATCGAACATGATCTTGACCGCTGTGTGTAGCTCTTTGACCTGCTTGCCCATCGTCAGGAGCAGCCCTTTGTCGTCATCCTCTATGGGTTTCGCGCGTTCCTTGGCCAGGGTTGTGGCTCGCTTGGTCGTCGTCCGCCGGCCACCACCAGCAACCTCCGTCGCTCCGTCGGTCGCATTGTCGATTATCTCTTGATGAGTCTGGTTCAGTTGGGCTTTCGCGGATGGCTTTCGCACCCTTCGTGATGGCAGGTCCTCGTCGCTCGCTGCCACCGCCTCCCTCGCAACGGTGATGGACGTCGAATCTGGCTCGAGATCCATCGCGTCGGGACGTGCGCAGAGACGCCACGCGGTAGATCGTGCTAGTGCCACGTAGCGCGTTTCGGAGCTTCTCGACAGCGCTCAACCCAACAACGTCGAATGATTCTTCACACAATCAAATATCGAAAATTCCCCAATCCTCTGATCAATACTACAGTAGAAGTCGAATTTGGTTTCCGTCTTTCTGGGATGAGCTGCAACACATTCCACATCGACATACAATAGGCAAGTTTTGACCCTGCCACCTTAGTCGACCAACCTTCTCATGAAGAAAATGTAACATTCTCTGAATAATGTCATTTTTCTGCCCACTGTAAGTCAATCCTGGGTCGCTCGTGGTTCGAGAGAGAATTTTCGGAATTGGGTTTCGCGGCGAGTCATTGCCGTTGAACTATGGAGTTGAGTCAACGTTCATTGAGGGATATATCTATCAACTTCGTAAGTCATCTCGCTTATTGGGATTTTGGATTAGCGAGTCTCCGAAGCTTAGGACGGGTCTGCTTGTTTCCGGCAGTCGAATGGAGAGAAGAGCAGAGGTCAAGCAAAGGTCAAGCAATGTGATAATGGTAGACCAGTGTTAAGTACTAAGGCATTGATAGGATTCGAGAATAAGTGCATCTACACTACGAAGTATCAAGTGACTTAGACGAGAAACCAGCTGTACGAGGTTTCTCGACCTGGCAAGACCCAGAGATCAAAGAAGAAGCATAGTTTCACAAATCCTAAGCAGGCACGGCTCGGTAGCTTGTATGATTAGGTTCCAATTACTTAGACGAATGCATTGTTTTCACAGTCTCTGTGAAGTACAGAGAAGACTCTCGTCGTCTCCTCCCTCGTTGGGCTGCAAGGAATGCTCAGATCAGCTTCGCAGTTGACGAGCGCAGACCACTACCCCATTGACTAAGATACTTCGTCGGGCCAAGGAACACCCAGGGGCCGAGTTGACAGCTCTTGTGGGCATTTGTGAAAGACCATGAAGTTTGACCTTGACTCTTGACATGGATTGCTACATCTGATCCACTAGGCGAATCCTCAATATATGCCAGCCCACTCAGTAGGCATCGTTCGATATATTCACAGAAGAGAATTTCGGTCGTCTGGCTGCTCGGGAGAAGCTGCTTGATAGTTCAATATCTTAGTAACCTAAACATGCGATGGTCTGAGGGCTGAAGCTGGTGATGAGAACGATAATACTTGAAGTAACGAAAGTTTGTTTGGCCTTATGACGACGCCCGATCCCTAAGTCTTCCCCTGACCTTTTCCATCGTCCCCACAATGATTGTGCCAACTCATGATTCATAAATTGTTTCTCACTGTGAGCGAACAGTAGAGTATCATCCCGAAGCGAGTGGGGCACACCCACGCATAGTCTAGGGGTATGGCAATTATAAGGCGGTTGCTTGTTTGCCCATAACCCCCGAGCAACGGGCATGGAGTATTGAACGAGATCCAGATTAGGGAATTACGCCGAGCTGTCAGATAACTATGTCTAGTGGAACCTATATCCGGGAGGAGCCGTTGCGGACCATCGACAAGGGCACCATGTGCATGCGAGAATAATAACGAGTGGAAGAGCGGGCCCGCCTTCCATCAGTTCCCGACACGCGCGCGGGGTGTTTTAACTATCGCAAGACATCGTGGCAGCGGTTATCGATATTTGGGCTTGAAAGGTGTTCAGTAATCCGGGAAATCAAGACCATCTGTGTCATGCTCCTGCGTCTTGCAGGCATCTCGGATTCAAGCCGAAGAGCAACCAATGGCCTCCACACTTGAGTGATTAATCGCCAATTTGATTGCCATGCGCTTTCCCCATCTTAACTTCCAAGCCCCTAGCGAACATCGTGCTCTTCAATCCTTGTACCAGCATCAACAGACTTCAGATGGTTTTAGTTTATATAGAAAGTGAGGAATGCAGGGTTGAATTATCGTCGCGTATCTGCACGTGATCATTCGACTGTGGGCAGATGAATGGCCTTGATTCCAGGCCGTTTTAGATTGGATACGACTCATGTTGAGATGATAGCCTTTGGACACCCACCTGTCGCGGTTGTCCAGATATAGTAACCCGAGCATATGTAGAGGCCGGATGTCGGGCTGTCAATGTCTCTAGAGATCAAGACTCTGAAAAGAAGGATGGAGACCAGAAAAAAAGTCGTGAAGATTATCCTAGGGAGTAACTTCTGCAATGCATTTCAGGAGACATGTATTGTGAGTGAATCTAAATTCCTTTCAAAATGAGATTCCTCATTACAAAGCGGTATTCTCTATTTAATGTTACGGACACGGGGTATTGAATACACAATTTTTACTAAACCCTTGCTAGAGATTATTTAATTGAATGGCTGCATGATATTTGATAGGTTTATGTAGGATAGGTTTGGTGACATTGAAGGGATTTGCCGGCTTTCAAACTCCGCAGCACAATCCACATTCACCATGAACATGACCGCCACTTCATGGCAGCTCTTTAAGTTCACTGAGACAAAATCTATGGAGCCATCTATGAGCTATTCTGGACCTAAGAGGCAAACGCCTGCTGTCCTGCTAAGACCGTCTTCAAGATGCCCTTGTCGGCCAAGTCGTTGACCAGGTTGAAGAGAACAAAGTCGCAGCCGCGCTTAGCCACGAGGTTCACAGTGACAGGCATGAACTCTTCCTGGAAAGTCACATTGCTGAAGTAGGAGACTTGGCCAATGGGAACAGTGTAGTCTGCATCGCCAAAGTAAGACGCCACAGTCGACCCAGCTTGAGATGTTGTAGGGTTCACAGGGGTTGTAGAACCAGGGTCGCTGTTGAGGTCCTGGGATCGGAATGTAGGAATGCCGCCAGTTCCGACATCATAAACAAAAATTGCCTCAGAACAGGATGTGTCCGTGGAGAACAGGGCCTTGTCGTGCCACAGGGCCGCATCTCGGGTCCGGTTCGTCATTGCCGCCTTGTAGACGTTGTCGTCAATGGTCAGGGAGTGGAACGCCCCGCGGTACGGCTGGTCAAGGGGCGGAAAAGCCGGAGCATACTTTGCCAGGAGGGGCTGGGCAGTCTCCGTGATCAAGTCGTGTGTCCACAGAACAAGCAAGTCTCCGAGGATTTGCGAGATGGGTCGTCCGGTCACATTCTCGATCGTCTCAGTAAGGTTGACCTGCTCCACAGTGGCGCCAAGAGATGCCGACACGTCGCTTAGGAACTTCTGAAGAATCGTCTCAGCGGCAGGGTTCTGCAGCGGGAGATGGTCGAATGGGTACAGAATTCTCTTAGGGAACGTACGATCGTCGGGGACTGAGAGAGCAGGCAAGCCGTTCAACGATGTGTCCTGATGGAGTGAGGGGTCGTACCAAGCCTTCGCGAAGGTAGTCCACTTGACAGGGTCGCGACAGAAGACACCGGCAGTATCGGCATTGAAGGCATTCGTGATAATGTTTTCCATTAGGATCATTCCCTGAGAAGGTCTGTTGCCATATGTGCCCGAAAACGCAGCCGGCTGTCGCACCGAAAGACCAGTATCGGTTCCGATGGCAAAGTCCAGCCAGTCGTAAGCAGCGATGGAGCAGCCCGCTCCAGAAGAGGAGCCCGAGCAGCTTAGGAAGGTGTCTCCGCGAGGGCTGCGGGGGTAGAACGCATCATTCCAATTCCAAGGGCTCTGAGGCGACGCGAACTGGGCAGTCTTCTGCTTGCCGACGACAACTCCGCCGAGGTCGAGAATTTGCTGGAGAGCAGGTGCCGTCGTACCTGCGACGTCGTTGACGGCAGCGTAGGCTCTGCTCCCAGCGGTCGTCTGGACTCCCTCAAGATCATAGATGTCCTTCACAGCAACACGCTGACCGGCCAAAGGTCTTGTGTCTTCCGTGCTGTAGAGTCTGGAAGGAACGGGAATCATAGGGTACCCCCAGTCGGCTTCGGACTGAGTGAATGCCTTGTATCCTCCGTTTGACTCGTACGTGCCAGTCACAAAGGTTCTGTACATATCGACGTACATAAGAAGGACCTTGCTGAGGTAGAGACTGTCTCCATCTGTGATGGCAAACAGAGGACAGGGAACAAGCGTGGAGTTGCCGCAAGTGGATGGCCCATCACCAGCACCGTAGATAATGTTGGATCCGAGACCTTCCAGATAGCTGATGACCGAATCATCGAGGCCTTCAGAGCTGCTAGCACTGACAAGAACATTGCTTAGAAAGCCCTGAACGAAGACATCATCCTTTCCGAAAGAGTCATCGATGACTTGTTTCAGCTCATCTCCGGTGGTTGTGGCGGAAAGGGCGGAGATGTATGTGAGTGGTCCTTGAGAGGGGTCCAGGACACAGGAGACGGTGAATATGGGATCCGAAGTCACAGCCAAATACTGAGTGCCCTCAATGAGAAAGGACTGGTCTTGAGTGTTTGACACAAAGGTGGATTGGAAAAGAGTGCCATTCAGGGGCGTAAGCGCTTTTGCTACCTTGAGGTAGAGTGCCATAAGGCAGAACACGAGGAGAAAAGCAGGGAGCTTCATGATTTTCTGAATGTCTTGGTTTGATGATCTGAGATTCGATGCTCGGAGGAGTGAATTTGCCATGTCTTTATAATAATAATACCCGACTACTTACTGACGACCTCCCCGACTCAATCTTTGCGGAGCTTGCTGTGCCATCTGATAAATTGCTGCCTGTGACATCTTGGAATGCTCCATAACAACGATGAAAATGCCTCACAATTATGAAGGATCCAAAGCCTGGTACTACCAAAGTTGAACAAAGACAGTGTGGTGCGTATAGCTTAAACACGAGTTTGGTAAACACGCGCCGAGATCAGTATACCCCGCCTACCAGCCCCTGGATGAGTTGAGGGAATTACTTCCACAACGGACTTCTCCGCCATGTCAGGACTGTTCCACAACAGTCGTTGTGATACCTTGGAGTAGAGAATTCCACTGAGAGAACTCTTGGTTGTACGTTGTTGCCTTTGTGAGCTGCCGACTCAAGGCATCATAGATGTAGTAGCTCAAGTACCACAAGGCATTGCTACTTTGGAAGATGACGTGTCGAAGATGAGTAGCATGAGTCTCATACCTCCTTCTCAATAATGCTAATCCAGGGCGGTAGGTGCAATCATGCTGCCCGTCTTGGCCAGCTCAGATGACTCGCACTAATGTTTGGACCCTGCATGAAACACCAAGATGGATTGAGCTTCGTGCAGAACGAACTACGTGGAGTGTCCCCTAATCCCAGAAGTTAATGGCAATCTTTTTGATGAACCCTTGAGTTAATCTGTCAAGGTTAATTAAGTACGATGGCAGGCTCGCTCTTGGCCCATAAGTACGTAAAAGGACCACGTGCATGCGAAAATTATAACGGAGTTGCGCCGAGCTGTCAAGATAACCATGTCTAGTGGAGACGTCGGGAGGGGCCGCCAGGGACCGCTGCAGGTTGGGCGGCTATCATTATGATATATCCACCTTTGACGCTTACGTGAGAAGTTGTAAGAACGCCTTGAACTTTATTGGATAGCGGAAGATCTTTGATCTGATCAGATTCAACCGCGGAGATGCTCTATTTTCCGGTGCCAAGAGAGGGAGAGCGGGAGACGGCATCTTGCCGGGTGTCACCTACTCAAATACACTTTCTTGCCAGGTCGCGATTACGTGCTCCGTCAAGCGATTCTTGAGGTTGAACAAAGACTACCAATGGTACAAGTGATAGAGTTTATTCAGGCGGAGAGCGCGTCAAAAAACTTCTTGTATAGAAATTTGCCTTGCCTAAGGTTAGTTGTCCTCGGTGGGAAACTGGTCTCGGTGAGTGTGTTCGGTGAAATCTGGGCGGAGTGGGGCCGGATCGGCTCAAGAGGGCCGGACATGCGTTGATTCGGACCCGATGCAAGTTGCCTGTTCGGAGCATTGCTTCTTCGATGAGCCGCATTTGAGTAGTCCGTCCTAGTTGCTTCGCGGAAAACCGGGGGACTATTCAAGGAATTCCGGCGGACTCAGATTGGACTAGCCGCATCACTACATGTACTAATCGCGTCAGCACTTCATCGCTATGTGCTTAGCAATCAGTCATCCGTTTTCTAAGGTACTGTATAACGTTACCACCTAGCGATATCCATAGAAGGGTGGCCCATTGACTAATCCATCTTTTGACGGCCATGTCGCTGCGAATTGAATCATTCGCAGCTAATTGCGAATCAACTGGAACGATTGACTTCCTGGGTGCATGAACTCTTCCGCTGCATTGTGGTCCATGCTGAGAGGCGCAAGTCTTCACTGTGACTTGCGAGGATATATCAAACTGAATCCTACACCGACATAAAGAATGTACAGCAACGGACGAAAACCGCCTCCCTGGGCAATGCGCCACACCAGAGCACATGATAGTGACCCAATAACGATTTCCACTGTAGTCCGATCCCCTCAACTATTACAAATAAGTATTTCCGTTGGCCACGAGTTACGCCGTCTTTATGAACTTATCCCACCGGTTCGCCGCTAAATATATTCCGCCCTTACCACCGTACCACCCGATCTGCGTTCTGGACCCAGGGTCGCACGCGAGACGATCAAGTCCGGAGGCAAGGCGGTTAAGGAATATCAGGATTCAAAGAAGACAACTACAAATAAATAGCACATCAGGCAGGATCTAAAGATGACGAGACGGAGAGCATCAAATACCAACCAGGCAATCAACATGGGACCCAAAACTGTTTTTATCACCGGTGCAAATGGCTACATTGGCAATGCCGTAGCCCGCTGCTTTGTGGCTGCCGGATGGACCACCTATGGTCTTGTTAGGTCTCTTTCGGCAGCGACAACCTTAGCTCAGGAGGAGATCATTCCTATCATTGGAGCCATCGATGACCTCGACGCGCACGCCAACATCCAAAGTCACCTCCCAGCAAAGCTCGATGCCATTGTCTCAACCACGGAGAACACAATGGACTACATCCCGCACTATCAGAACACCATCAAGTTGCTCCGTACCCTCGGAGTCGCAAGTTTGTCGGCCGGCACAAAGTCAATAGTCATCTTCACTTCCGGATGCAAGGACTACGGCATCGGCCCGCACTTCGACGGAGCCCCGGATCTGGCCCCCCACACGGAGGAGTCAACCATCGGGACAATCCCCTTGCTCGCCAACCGAGCCACGTACGCACAGAAAATTGTTGACCACGGCGACGTTTTCACTCCGGTCCTCGTTCGACCTACCAACGTCTACGGGCGTGCCTCTAGCTACTATCAAGCCTTCTTCAACGTCGCTTCCAGGGCAGCCGCTAAGGGAAAATCGCTCGTCTTGACCGCTCCTCCCAGCACAATCTTGCATGCTCTTCATGTCGATGACTGCGGAGACGCCTATGTTGCCATCGCCTCTCACCCAAATGTAGCCGAGACTGACGGCCAAGCGTTCAACATCTCGGCCCAGAGCTACGAGACGCTTGACAAGGTTGCGCAGGCACTGGTTAAGGAGTACCAAATTAAGGATGGACTCAAGTACATTGATGAGGCGGATGCGAAAGAAGGAGAGATGTGGCCGCCGGGAATCATCAACTTTCCCCAATGGACAGACTCCACAAAGTTGACTAAGCTGACTGGGTGGAAGCATCGTCGTCCCTTGTTCACCGAGTCTATCCATGTCTATCGCCTGGCATATGAGGCTACCAAGGCGGCCGGGCACGAGAATATCAAGAAAGTCGATGGCCTGTTGGAGGCTTGGACCAAGAACAAAGCAATTATAGACTTGAGTTCCAAAAAGATGGGCTGAGGAGGGAATACAAACCCGAGAACAACCTCATGTTGTCCTTCTTGGCTGCAAAGATACAGTTTACACTTTTCTAGGTCAAATTATTAGCCGCGAGCTAATGGATCTTGAATCCTATCCGAGAAGTCAGATATTTGAATGAGAATCTTTCATCCAACTTCTTTGATAGTCCCAAACCTTGTGAAAATATTATCGGGCTCGAATCATTAATTCCAGTCAAGATGCACCTTATATTCCCAAATAGAAATGGGCGGTGTGATCGCGACGGAGAACGTAGGGCAATTGTAAGAACAACCATACCAGGTGAATCTGTCAGCTGTCTGACGATCTTGGTTTGAACGAACCCCAGATCATAGCGACTGGACTTCCAGACTAACCCAATCTATGCTCAGGAGCCACGATTGCTAACTAAAAATCAATGTCTAGACTGAATCCACTCGTCGCAAGTGCATTAAAGATTAGTGCAGTCATTCCAAACACTGTAATAACTCCGAATGGACCTCCAGCATCCAGTCATAACGGACTGTTGTTGAGCCTACGGACTTAGCTTGCAACAACTTGTATGTTTCGCACTCTCCGCTTGAAAACGTAATTGGTAAGCAATCTCTAGGCTCGGGTGGTGGAGCAGTTTGGGATCTACCATTCACGAGAAGAAAAGAGAAGACGGCTTTTCTCCCTCACCTATTTGCGTAAACGGTCTATGCGGGGCGACTCTCCACATGTTTGTTTGTACTTCAGGACGGATACTCATGTTCCGGGGGAATTGCCTCCACTCTCTCTCTTCATTATCAAAAAATCAGAAGGTGTTCATCGCACAAAGTCGCGAGTTGAGATGAAATAAGATGCGGTATAGGTAGATAGGTCTGACGATATGCGCAAAAACATGAACTCAACGTCACGGTTTGACTGAATGCAGAAGAAGCTCCACCCCCTTAACCACGCTTCTCGTCTGGAGGGCGCGGCTTGCGGATCTCACTACATCCTAGCAATAACGTAATGCGTTCATCAGCAATCCCAGACTTGAAGACCTGCAAAGCCGCACCATCACGAATCGCTGTCGGTAACATGGCATGAGGGCAATATTCCAGTCGACTCCCGAAGATCGTCAATCGTGTCAGAGGCAGTAACAAAATAAATTCGACATTCACACCCTTACTATACATGAAGAGGTTGAATACATTAGCCATAAGGACTTCTGTCAGTAATGTTTCGATGTATTGCTCCTTGCTCTTAATTGCCGCATTTCCTACTGTTGACAATCCGCTTGATGTCGCCGTCTATCATGACATGGAGGCTATGTGTTCTGTGGCAGACGACACCGACGGGTCTATGGGCTCACCTTGGAGATCGGATCGTACCGGAATCAGAATGCCTGATCCAGGCCATGGCGGAGTCGGGCAGCTTACAAAGCACGTGTCTCATAAGTCGCGACTCGTCACTGGTTCACATCACCCTTCCCCGTTGGGCCGGCCGTTGGAGACAATCCTCATGCGCTAGGGCTGAGGTCCGGACATTCTGCGGGAAAATCATGGTGCCCAGGGGTCTCCTCGTCAGCGAAAAGCATGGACATTGGTGTCGAGGAAACAAAGGCCGAGCGACGAAAAAATCCGAGTCTCAAGTTGCTTAACTAAGTCCGACAAGTCCAAGTTGACTTGGCAAGTCAGGGCAGGGGGGGGCTATTGCGATGGCGCAGGAGTTCTCAGAGGTGAGATGGCAGCTCTGTTGTATCCGTATACTCGTATTTGGATCATCAGCCCAAAGCCTCTCTTGGCTATGGACAAGCCGTCGCATCTCGGAGGTGAGGACGTAATGTCGACGCGGCTTCGTGGCTGCGACAGGCTACGGTACTGAGCGTGCGAAAGAGCAGAAGAAACTGATACGGCTTCAGCGTCGATCGTTCAAAGTGATCTACTTGGGGTCCCGTCGATGTTTTCAACTTTCGATAAGGGGGCCCGCGGGCATTTCAATACGGCCGAAGCGCGCGCGCTCATCGGAATAACGCCGACTAAAAGACTCTTCGTCTCATCTTGTCCTCGTTTCGTCCGGCGTTGTGACCTGACTAAGCGGCACATTGAGGCCTCTTGGCGCCCTGCCGACGCTTACTGCCGAACCACTGACCTGTCCTGGACGGTGAAGGATGTCAAAGGCCTGTCACTTACACACTGACAAGCCATGACAAGCCGTCGCAAAGTCCAGTAGTGGAGTAGACAACCTCGAGAACTCTTGGGGTTTCCGTCACAGAAAAGTCCGAAGGGGGGGTGGAAAAGGACTCTGTCAACGGTGAATGGGGTGACCTGAAGGTGAGATGAAACCTGGAAAGCTGCCGAATGGCGCCCCCTACCGGCTCCATGCGCCCACTCCGGCCCCACTGACATCTCAACTCGGAAACACAGACTTACGCCATCCCATGATCCTCGGTGGGGAGAACAGACGGCGACGATCCAATCGACATGATCTCCCGCTAGATCGTCACCCTCCCTGTGAGGCTCTGACTTCCCAAAGAGGTATCGTCTTATAGAGCCTCAAACCATCACGGAACATCATCAGACAGCTTGGCAGCACGAGCCTCAACAATGTCCAGCATCGCCAGTGAGCAAGAAAGTCTGGTTGCGCAGGTCAACGTCTTGGAGTGTCTTGAACCTTCGCATTCTGCCCCCCACCTCCACTATCTCTCGGCACTTCATCATCATTAGTAAAGCCCCCTAAAGCCCCGGACAAGAGCTTCTCGTGTCTTGGCTTCGCGGGTATTCCGATGGCAAATATGTACTACAGCCGGTGCTAATCTAATTCAAAATTTAGACTTACTCGAACTCTAAGTTCTGTCTCCATTTCCGTTCCTTCCTCTTTTTTTTTCAAGTTACTTTCAGTCAAAACTCCTCCTAGTGAGGTCTAGCCGTAATTTCTGTCGACACCGGCATTTCCAGTCATTTACGCATTTTAATCAGCAGAGGAAAATCACTGCTGAGCAGTGTTCGCTTCATTCATTTCAAGAATTTTACTTTCGATACTTTACTTTCACCACCCAGTATGAGAGTCACTTCAGCTTGGGCCCTTGTGGCAGCCGTCACGGTCACTGCGATGCCTCAACCAGTCTCCAAGAGAGATCCTTTTCCGGCGGACGGTACTGTTGTGGGAGGTGTTCCCCATCGCCCATTCAGAAGTGAGTCTTCAACAACCTTTCGTATTTCGGGTCGCGCACTCTAATCACAAAAGCACAGTCCGGAGACAAGCCGCCGCGCCAGCGACCCCTCAGGGCAATCAACTCATCCCGGTGGTGGTCGGAGGAGCGCAGGATACATTCGTCCCGAACTTGATCATGGCCCAGGTCGGCGACGTCGTTCAGTTCCAGTTCAGCAATGGCAACCATACCGTGACGCAGAGTGCCGAAGGCGCCGCATGCCAACCTCTTCAAGCTCAGGTTCCGACGGCTATTCACAGCGGCCATGTGCCCTTCAAGGACGGACAGGCTATGGTTGGAACGTTCAACATGCCGATTACGAGTGCCGACCCGATGTTCCTATACTGCGCCACGGGACCTCATTGTCAAGAGGGACAGGTCCTGGTCATCAACCCGTATGTTGCAAAGAGAGATTGAATATGTGAGTTTCTGCTAACGTCAGTGAACAGCACCAATGCGAACCAAGTCGTCCAATACTCAAAGTTGGCCGCTGCCGCTAAAGCGAATGTCGACGGAACCACAGTAAGCGGCGGTGCCGTTGGACAGATCCCCCTCGCAAATGCTGCGTTTGTCCCAGCACCAGCCCAGGGAGCTGGCGGCGGTGGTCCTCCGGGAGGTGGTGCTGGTGGTGCTCCGGCTGCAGCCCCGGCGGCTCCGGCTACACCGGCAAACCCGGCTCAGGATCCTGCGGCAGCACCTCCGGCCGAAGCGCCCGCTGCTCCTCCGGCAGAAGCTCCAGCAGCTCCCCCGGCCTAAATAGTGTCTGATTTGCGACCGAACTCAGGAAGTTTGGGCCCCGCGACAAGCAACCTTCACCAAATTGAGCAAGCGTAGACAATCTTGAGCAGCGCGCTTAAGAGAATTGGTGCGGGTGTGCAAAAGTCACGTTTTGTCAATGGAGAGAGGAGTAATCCATGTGTATGTAATAACAGTTTTGTACATGCTATTGCCGTCCGCGGCGAGGGGTTTGACGTTGATCGATGTTCTCACGAATGTACGGCGAACTCAGGACGGGCGCTGTATTCCGAGGTCGAGAAAATATAAATGCCATAAACGAATCAACGAAGCTAGAAGCTTGAGGGATTCCGTCATTTCAAAGTCGCCTTGAGGTTAACTTTCTGGTTACCGTGGCATGTACACGATGCCCAATTTACCTTCCTAGCGGAATATCCAGCCAAAAAGTCTTTTGCCAGAACCTTGGCCCAAAATCGGCCTTCGTATTCGTACTTCACTCAGGGTTCCACGACAACTTTCAATCCACTGACTCCCTTGAACAGCACATCCACAGCCTTGTTCAGCCCATCTAATCCACCATCAATCTTCTGAGATGGCAAACCGAGAATCTTGTTTGCAGCGATGGCCTGAGCAAAGTAGGTCTCAAACGACCACTTCAATAGATCGGCATTCTTCTCTTCTGCAAGTGGTGCCGACCAAGACCCGAAACTGACGGTGACTTCCTTGGGAACACTCTCCGGGTCAGTGGGAGGTAGCAACGCATACACCTTGCCTCCGCCCTGAGCAGCCAGAACTGCAGTGGTGATAGCAAATGTAGGCTTCAATGAGATTGAGTCCACCACATATTCGTAAGGCCCTTGAGCAACGAGTTCCTTGATGACGGCGTCTTGTGATTGAGTGTGGTCGACGATGTGAACGGCACCCAACTTTGCTACAAAGTCCTTATGCTGTGGGGATGTGGTGGTGACAGCATCGTATCCAGACTGAGACACATATTGTGTCGCAAAGCTGCCGAAGCTAGATGTGCCGCCATAAATCAAAATTTTCTTGCCCTTCGAGGGCAGCTTCTTAGCCGGATCGGGTCTGTCGAGGCCTAAGTGCTCGTTGAACAAGCCAACGACGGTACTGAAGTTGCCTAGGAGACCGACGGGAGTGTGAAGGTCGACGCTGCTTGGCACCTTGATCGCAGTGACATCTCGTGACACTACTTGCTTTTGAAAGGCGCTGTACTTGTTGCCGTTCGCACCTCCCGTCTTGACGGCAGCTACTTTGTCGCCGACCTTGAAGCCGGTGACTTCGGAGCCGACAGCCGCTACGGTACCTCCATAGGATGAGCCGTGGATGGCGGGGTACGGGATGGGGAAGATGGCGAGCTTTGCGATCTTGGCGTCAATGGGGTTGAGGGCGACTAGCTCGTTCTTAACCAGGATTTCGTGGGGGCCAGGCTGCTCAGTGGTTACATCTTGCACTGTGAGCGGGGCTTTGGGTTCAAGTTGGACCGCGGCGGGGTGTGACATCGTGAAAATCGGACGATTGTGGACGCTGGTGATTTTAGAAGTATGACCAATAGCAGTGCTGTGAATTACGGGAGCTTGTTGATTTGGTACGGTAGTTTGTGAGTACCGGCAATAAGATTTGATATGTTAACGAGATTGCTTCGCTCTGACTTGGCGAGATGTATGATGGTCTTAAGTATCTCTGCTTCGACTCGGATTTAGACCATCGGGGAGATTGATCGCGCACCTAAACGCTATTATTCCGAGCGATTGCTAAGCGCACACAGTAGCCGAACGCAATTGAAGGCGCCATCTGCGACATTCTTCACGATGAATGTTGATTGCTAAGCTTGAAAGGGTAAATCCCCACCACCGGGACACCCGGAGGTGGCGTAGCCTTTCGGTGTCACCAAAGCGGAAACAAATACCGAGTGTTGATTTAAATGCCGCCTACCTACTTACCAACTTATATGCATGATGAATAGATGGATTACGTGCTGCAGTAACATTTCGTGTTTGTCACACATGATTGAGTGCCTGTTGCCTCGCGCATAGACCCCGCATTGTGTGACAGCTTTGGGCTCTCATTTCGCATGAGACTGAGTTCGTCCTTACAGTCTAAGCTCAGCTCAAATGCACCATCAACTACCGATTCGACGAATGCTATTGAAACGATAGCGAATACTTCGGCCAAAATCACATCATCTCTAACTCAGGTTTCTAAGTGCGATATCATGAGATTGGTCTGAAAATCGGTCTGCGAGGCTAAACTCTATTCAAATTTATCACCCATTTGGTGACATGGACCAAGAGTTCTCGCACTCATTATGACCACTAAAAGGTGCAGACGTAAGCGGGTTGCTTGTGTGGAAACTTTGGAGCGCTTCCGGTGTCAGATCAGGTCGAACAAGTCAGGATTTGATGAGATCAATGCTTGGGATGAATATGACGGTGGAACGTGGTCACTGTTGTGACCTATGATCTTCATATTTGAATTGGTAGAGAAAGTTGATACTTGAGTCGAAAACAAAGCGAAACGGGATCACAACATAGAGCTATAATAATTTCCATCTGCAATTCCAAGAAAAAGTGCGAAGCCGACGTGAATAGGCAGAATCATACATCGTTGTCTCGTAGAAAGTCCTCGAGAGACGTGGCTCGAACATCCAGCTTGTCGTTGTCGACTTTCACCATATCCCTTGTGCCGTTATTCGTATAGAGTTCAATAGTAAAAGTACGACATATACTGGAGAAATTATCTCGGTGTAGCTGCCTTTCGAGCCTCAAATGCAAGAGTCTCAAGGTCTTCATCAGTCCCCCTGATTTTGAAGCTGACCTCTTTTCCTTTCACCCTTTCGTAAGCTGCTGCAAGCTCCATGACTGAATGTATACCGGAGACTGTGTTCCAGCATCCGCCCTCCTCGGCATCGTCTCTGGAGATAATCGCAGCGGTGAACTCGGCTGCGTCCCTTTCCGTGGTCCATGGCATTGGCTTATTTCCATCGCCCCAGAAGCTCATATACTGGTCTCTACCGTCCCAGTAGCCGTTGAGCTCGACAGCCCCAAAAGGGTGATCTGGGAACACCCAGAACACCTCAGCCAAGACGCCTGTGAAGATGTATATCGGCTTGATGGGTGAGCTGATCTCGGCAATCCGACGGAAGGCGATGAAAGAATCATAGCTCTCATGTATGCCTAATGGATCTCGACCCCAATCATTGTTCCACGTGGAGAGAACAAATCTGCGGATGTTGGCCCGCTCAGCGGCCCGGAGCAGGAGAAGCTGCCCATCGAATTGTAGCTCGGTCGGGAACACTCCATATGCACAGATGACTGCGTCAGCTCCTTTGCAGCCGTGATCGAGGGCCTCGATGTCATAGTGACTTCTGGTAATAACGAAGCCCTCCAACTTGGCGCGTCTGGCATCTGTGAGTTTCGCAGGATTTCGACCCAAACCGCGAACTTGATGCCCCCGAGCGTGGAGGGCGTCGACCAGCCTTTGGCCGATGTTGCCAGTTGCGTCGGTGACGAGAACAAGCATTTCCACGACAAGTTCGGTTTTCCTAGAAATTTTCACAATGCTGTTGTACAATGATTTAGAGTTTTACTTGGTAACCGTTGATTGACAGGATTTGGTTTGACGAATCCATCAACAATGATGGGGGGGATTCCAGTAGACCAGTCTTCCGCATCAGTGCGGGGTTTCACTGATAAACCGAGCTCATATCTTTTTCCAGGCAACTTCAAAAGGGAGTGGTGACCATTGCATGAAAAGATGGAGAATACGGGACCCTTTACGTTACTTCAGCATCGTGTTGGTGTTGGAGACTTGATGTTTGCATCACCCCCATGTCTACCGCCGGGCGGCAGACCTTTTGCAGCATCACGTCTCGGCAAGAGAGAGGCACATGTGGAAATAATACATACCCTAAATGTAGGCATCATTCTTAGAGCTTCGGAATACTTATAGGCAATCCTGAGAAAATCAAGCTTTACTCATTTGCAGTGTAAGAGAACGGGGCTAACTGGGGAGGATAGGATAACAGTGCTTCATAGGGTCTTCGTGGGCTCTTGAGGAATCTCCAAGGGCGGAATGAAGAGAAGATAGTGTAGCAAAGTATGGGCTACGAAGGTCGTTGTACAGTGCGTTGCGTGCAGAGGGCTTGAAAGCGTACTGAGTCCACTTACTAAGTCCACAAGGTGGACAATGCAACTTCTTGAGAGACAAAGTGGGGAGACATATCCTCAAGTTTCTGGGAAAGACCTTCATACGGTCAGTAAGTGTTGAATTCCATCATACTTTCAGCGTTTCATGAAATGTATCGATGAAAATGACATGATGAGTGATCCTCAGGTTTGGGTAGCAAATGTGTGGTGGCCCTCTGTTTATCAAGTCCAAGGGGAATGAATCACTGACCAGCTGGTTCAGCAACACCTGGAAAACTCGAGCAATTATGAAGCGGAATATTGGGGAAAACTCGATGGTTGGGTTAGCTAGCTAGGTACATTTAGGGGTCGAGGAGAACAGGATGATTCGGCCATTTGAGACCCGGGTCCCAATAACGCACTCAATACGCCAAGGTGCATTCCAAGCACTAGAGCCAGTGAGCTATGGGAAAAGTGAATTGAGACACCATCGACCGATTTTCTCCCCCTTGTATCGTCTCTTCAACCTCTCGGCATCCTAGTCTTTCGCACGAAAAGACTCGACGTTTCACTTCTGAAGATGTGAGTCTGCTCAAGACATTTCAGGCAGCATCCTGCGAGGCGATTCCAATAACATCTACCTTGGCAGACTGGTTGGATTACGACTATTGGTTCTTGGCTATGAGGTGTCACTCTGCAGATAGAGTGGCATCTGCAGGCTTCCACTTTTTCGACACTGCAAGGGAGCTGGAAAGCAAAACTTCTCCGAAAGTAGGAGGCCACCTAAACATTGGTTGGAAGAGCAGGTTGTCTAGAAACAACAATAAGACAGACGCGCTACATTTTGTGATTATGCAGCTCTGATACAAACAATGCAGTGGCAGTGGCGATTGCAACATCCAGGCAAAGAATGGCAACATCGAGGTTGATTGAATGATATGATAGAACATACTAGTACTATGCATACTTCAAATCTAATTAATGCAGCCTACTATGCACATCAGTCAGATTTAGATGAAGAACAAACATCATAGGAAACTCCCCTGCCCACGGACGTCGCCGCGGACGATCACTTCCTGTCCCAGCATATTGGCGAATAAGAAAGCCACGTGTGAAATCTTAAGCAACCGAGCCAAGGCAAACGTTTCTTTTCTCAAAGGAAATGAAGGGGATGGATCCGCCAAGCCCTACAAACCGGATCTGATCCGAGCCTATCTTTGCGATAAACTAGTTCCATGTCACAAAATTACGGTTGAAAGTTCGAGTAGCGGCGGAGACTGTTGAGTCAAAATGTTTCTTGATCATTTACGAGGAATAAGCAACTCCGAGGCCGCCAGTGCGGACGAAAACAGAGTTTTTCGGTAACTGCAAGTCTATGAAGGGTATTTCGTTTTCTCGTGTATGTACAAGGGTGCGCCAAACATCGCCCGGATCACCCATTCAATCTCCCCAATTTACTGCGCATGGCAAACAGGAAATCAGGCAAGCTTCTCGATCTCAGCATCGTGAGGGACCAAGCTGAGGTGCCGGAGGTCACCACGAGCCTCCTTCTTGACCCACGCGGCATTGCGTCTCTTGAACATCATCTTGGGCAAGGCCTGGTTGAGGCAGACATCGACCTTCATGCAGGTACCGCCGGAGCAGCAGCTCTGCTTGATGCAGACCTCGCCGTTGCTGCAGTCGTTGGTGGTGTCGCACGAAGGGCTGCAGTCGTTGGGCTGGGCGCAGACCTTGCGGCCCTCGACGGTCTGGAAGCAGACGCAGCCGGTCTCGCTGGAGCAGACGGGGATGACGCGGTCGCCGCAGTTCCAGGTGTTGCTGCATTCGAGAGCCGGGCGGGTAACGTTGACAAAGGGAGCAAGGGTTGTGGTGGAGACGAAGGTGACGGTCGAGGTGACGATGGGGGTCGGCGCGGTGGTCGTGGCTGCGGTGGCGCCGAAGCAGGAGCAGGCGGAGCTGTAGCGGCTCTCGTCGACGCAGGCGGAGGCGTAGGCCGGGATGGCCTTGGTGGCGGAGATGGGGGTCTCGGCAGCCTGGCGCTGATAGATGGTCTTGGTGGAGTTGGCCGTTATGGTCTGGATGCTGCTCTCAGTGATGTAGACGGTGCTGTGGCAGGTTTGTTAGCTCTTGTGGTTGGAGTAATACCAAGTACTTAAAGAAGCTTACGAGGTGGCCGGAACCTGGGTCACGGCAAGGAAAGAGCTGCATTCTGCCATGCGAAGCTCCATAGTGGCAGTTCCGAAGCGAGTTGCCCGCACGGCGCGGAGGCAGTTGTCGGCGTTGCAGCCATTCTGACGACCGGCAAGGTTGGCAGCCTCGGGGAGGGCCGCGGCCGCGGCGGCGAAAGCAGCAACAATGTAGCACTTCATCTTAGAAAGAGTGAGTGAGTGTAGTGTTGTAGTGACTGTGATACTCGGGGTCGAAAACGACAAGAGACCTGTGAGCAAGTGAAAGAATGAAGAATGAAGAATTAAGATGTCACTCTGTGTGCCTTGTCATCTCTCCATCTTTTGAAAAGTCGGAGACCAACACATCTATCTTATATCTTTCCAATTGTCCCTGGCTCAAGCTCCCTCGCCGCGTGGTATGTCAACCTCAGGGAAGATAGAACACACTATGCAAGGGGAAGACGGGCCTAGTAGCCCTCGGCAACCATCGAGAAAAGCAAACGGCTCTCAAACCTCGACGTCTTAGGGTTGATAACATGCATGTCGCCGTCATTAGTCCCGTGTCCAAACAAGCTTAGATGGTCTAGCAGCAAACGAGACATTGAAAAAAGCATCTGAGTGCCCCCTTTCATTAGTGGGATAAGAAAAAGTGGGAATGCGTCTGGGCCCTCCTCCGGAGCTTGGGACGGCACGCTGCATAACTGACGGGGAAGAACTCGACTCCGAGCCGGAATGGGCGCCGGGCGTTATGTTTGCCATAGTAAATGGTCCGAGGGTGTGGAAACTTGCAGTTAGGTAACTTACATGAGAGCCTCACCGCTGAGCTCCTGAGCTCCTCCGCGGTCACCCCTGGCTTACCTGGCTCGTTCCCGAAGTAGTGCTGTTAAGTTGAATGTTTGGAGGCTTATGTTTGCCAAGGACCTGCAGTAGCGCGGCGCATCGATGTCAACGGCGCCGTCGAAAGCCCACCGAAGCCTCCCGCTAACGCCCAATTTGGGCCTTTTTCACAGTTCGCGGCTTTCAGGTATACTTGGCCGTGCGTTTAATGTTGAAGAGGAATCACCAAAAATGTCCGTGGGCGATAAGCTCACCTCAATCATGTTCCCGCGCAACCATGGACGAGAACTTCCTTTGTCCATCGCTGTCTAGGAATAAACTACCGGAGCCTCCAGTTCTGGGTTATGCAACTTTGAGTATAGTCTGTCGGTTTGCATTTGACTTGTGCCCCTTCTCCCTAGTGTCTCTAGATCAGTTGATTGACGTCACTACCCAAACCCGATGTTTCTTGATAGATAGAAACATTGTCTCCGACTTTGAACGAATTCCCTTAGCTTCCCTGTCGGCCGCAATGATTACTTCGCATCGCGGGCTTACCTGCGACTCGGTGACTTGGCACTCTGTCTGCCCCGGTATTACGGTTATTCTGGGAACCATTAAGCTCGCGGATCTCAAGAGCCCCCAAGCACTAACATACCCCTGCTGGGACGTGGCCAATACGCAAGTACCGATATGATCGGCAATAAACCCCTGCTTACCTTAATTCACGAACAACATCAACCTGCCTTGCCTGCGAGACACGAACCGGAATGCAACCCTTCAATAGTATACCACAAACAAGACAAACACGGAAAAGGCCGCTCATGACGCGGGAACAGACGCTCGTATCGAGCGCGACTCCGGCAACGCGACAGCACGGTCCAGAACAACCAGAACAATGCAAGCTGGAGGCCCCCAACCTCTCCCGCTTAGCGCGACTGTGGCTGATCTAAATCTGAGCGAAGCCTACCGACATGGCGAGAGACGGTGACCATGAGCCGTTGTGGCTGCCCCTAGTGTCGTTGACTAGTACCTCGAAAGGTTAATCACGAAGATTTTCCTTGGCATTTGGAAGCAAAGCAGTGAAGTTGAGAGTTCCGTGTGCCATGCGGCGGCGCGCTTGTTCCGTGTCGGTTAGAAGCTCTTGGGTCGCGGCTGGGAATAATGGCATTGATGCAAACTTCCGTTTTGTGGTAAAGATCACAGTCGTCTTGGCAACCCAAAGGTATCGTAATATTGAGTGAATAGAATGATGATCTGTAACGAAATTCGAACACCTGGATGGGTACCTTTTGTTTTATTGCAATCAATATCAAGAGTGCAACATTAATTTGGTCGTGGGTATTGTTTTCCTACAGGCAAAGGATGAAAATTTCGTTGCATGTACGATCTCAACTCGCTCACTCCAGACGAATGTCCAAGAATCAATCAACTTTAGAAGTTTCACATTGGAACATCTTTAATTCAACCCTAGATTAGCCACGTGCAGACCCATGCTGTTTTCCGTGTTTGATCCAGCCAGAGACTGAGAGGAATTGCAGTCAATAGGAAAACGCTTTCGCGTGAGCCCAGGCGGGTGAGAAGGGCCAGGGTAGCTCAGCGGCAATCTTTCGTACTTCGAAAATCAGATCGTGAGAAGAATGTGACTTGGCGGCATCGATCCACGCCGCCTTTGTTGCTTCTTCAACCTCGAAGTCCCATGTACTCTCCCATACGAAGGTAGGGGTGCCGTCTTTCTTAATGGAGTAACGGAAACAGCCTGCCGAGATAATATATTGCTCCCGAGCGTTCCAGAGCTCCATCACCTTCAACTTTGGCATACGGCAGGCAGCTCTAGCGGCTGACAACAGCAGCTTGTTTGTCATCTCGGGTGCCTTGTCCCAGATAGAATGAGACGTCAGACTGATGAGCTGTAGTTCAGGCCAATCAGGGCCAGCGACGCTGTGCTGCGGGGGCGGGCCTTCGTTCTTGGGCTGGTCCATCATGTGGGAAAAGAAGTCAGTCGCGTCGATGGCAAACGAGACACACAGATTCTCCAGCCCGCGGCTCTGTTGATATAATTGCTCAGGAATGCCCTGATGCGTGCGAATGTATTCGATCCAGTCATGTTGCGTGTTCAGGTTGCTCTGGTCGCAAGATTCTCGGATAGTGAGCGACTTCACTTCCACCGGCGCAATCTGCCAGTCCGTGACTAGGCAAAGCTTGTGCTTATGTCCAGGCCGGCAACCGATTTCGTAGTTGTAGTCCAATGTGTCCAGACCAGGCGCAAGTCCAGTCAAAATAAGGTCGGCAAGCTCGGGCCCGGTACTGCGGGAAATGTAAGATTGTGGTTTCACGATGCGGAGCGACCACACGCAACCGATTGACCACTTTCGCTGCCGCAGAAGCTCTCCTCCGTACGTGAGCAGTGGGGGACCGCAGGGCCGTACTTCGACGATTTCGAGGCCAATTTTGGCATCTTCCGTCTTCCAGGTCTGCAACAAGTCGAACAAGGAAGCTATGACCTCCGCAAACGCCCTCCTGTAGTTTTTGGACGTCTTGGTGGCATCATAGTCGATACGAACACGAAGTCGTTTGAGGACTTTCTGGCGTGGTTTGGTTAGGATGCTGCGGGCTTGAAGAACCTTTCGATGACTAGAGGTGGACTTTTGAGAATGGAGGGAGATGTATATCTCTTCAAAGACGAAGGGTTCGATGATTTTCTGCCATTCGGAAGAGATGGAAGCGTACGGGGCTAATGAATGGTTCTCTTCGCTGCCGCATTTGAGGAGATGGCCCCAAATCTGGTTCTTAAGCTCATTAGATAGATCATGCCACCAAGCCATTCTAACAAGCGACCTTTGTTGGCGATGAAATTGGTGCTACATGTATCAGTGAGAGCCGTTGCCGAGTGTGCAGATGTGTAAAGAAAGAGGTCATGAGAAGCGGAGTGTGACAAACGATAAGCTCCGAGCTGTTCCACCATTGCCACTTGGCCACCGAGGGTCAAAGCTCAACCGCTCTCGGGTACCCAAGTACCGACAAAGTGATTGAGTAATTAATCAACCTCCCCAAGTCAACAAGAAATCTCCTGATGCTCAACTGTTACGGTATAGCAGACTTGAATACGTCCACTTTCTTTGTGTCGCGATTATGAAGATAATGTCTTGATGCCAAAGTGGAGTCTATTGGTGGACGGTTGTTCAAAATATAAGGCAAAGCTTGTACCTGATGATTGGGAAGGCCACATGCAGTCATTCCCATTAAATTCATTCATGTATGTATGCAATCTGAACAGTTCTCGGTTGAGTTTTCTACGAAACGATGTCGTGATGAACTTGTCATCCGGGTCACATCTCATAGACACTCGATGAAAGACACCCAATCCCAGGGAAGCAAAATCTGGATACATGCAGATTCCCTGCTGGTCTTTGACGCGATTTCTCGCATGCGAATACCTATCAGCGTGCTTGAGGGGCCAACGAAAGTCACAAGCTACTTCGGTCTCTGGCTCCCTCATCGCCCATGGCTGGCTACTACCCAGTTTCTGTCTACACTGCGCATGGTCAAAGTCAACGGCTAGGTATGGGTGCTGAGGTGGCTACATCAAGGACACTGTTCAGTCATGGTCACCGAAGGTCTGGATTACCAAAGATACGGTCGCTGTCCAGTAGAGCGTTGATGAAAGCTACGTATGTCACGCAGAACCAGCTCGATCATGATGATGCAACGTCAAGTGGGCACCACCAGCATCAGTTTTCCTTCATATTAGCTTTCATGAGAAGCTTGAAAGAGCCTAGGAAGTTAGTTCGCTTTCGGAATTCACGCGAGAGCAAGGGAGGGAGGGTTTACGGGTCGTTTACTGTCTGGTGTAAAGAACATGTTCAGTGCTTCAGGGTTAGGAACCAGACATACAGCAGTCCCAATGCAAGCTCAGAAAAGAATCATATAAACCTCCAATGCCCGTATGGGAATTGATTCCTGATTTGATGCCACCTCCATACTCTTTCACGTAGACTATTCAACACAGAACTTGATCTGCTGGGCAGATCGTCGTACTCTCACTTCTCGTCCCTTACTGCGATTACCTCGCGTATTCGCGACACTTTTCTGGGTTAGTTGAGGTCCATCTCTTGATTCGTTTTAACCCTGTTGGTAAGCCTCACTCCTGATGACACTTGGCTCATATCTACCATCAAGAAGTCCAGCTCATGACCTCCATTCTAGACAAGAGAATATCCTCCATCACACATCATGGCTGATGATGATGAAAGTCCGCGAATATGGACCATCGAAGAGGGTCAAGAATACTTGCACGACTTGATAAGACTTCTCCGTAATCCGAATGTTAGTGTTGACGAAACGGTCGATACTGGACACATCAACGAAACTGCCAATCATATCCCTGTCCAATTCCAGAAGGGAGAATCTGTCACGAAAGCCATGGTCTGTTGTAACAATTTCGTCAACAAGGAGCAGCCAGGTAGCTTGTTCATTTACGATAGTTCTCTCTGTCTACGAGCTCACAGAGAGTCGCAAAACTCCGATGACACCCATCGCATCTGGACCTTGTGCAGGGGCCTCAGAGTGACTCCATTGTCACTGGCCTGCAGCACTCTGGTAGAAGACTTGCGATGCGCTCAAGTCAGACAACATAATGAGCATCGGAACATCATCAGCCTTGTCTTCTATTGCGGTCGAGAACCACACCAACGCGGCGTCAGTACAGGACTGCTCATGATACGCTCTCTCTTGGCCCAGATCTTCGCCTACATCCGCGCATTTATAATCGAGTACAAAGATGTGATATCGGTTGGACACGAATTCCGCGAGGAAGTTGAGACAGACGATCTCGACCAACTATGTGGAATGCTCGACACAGTGATCCGAACACTCCCTCCGGTGAAGGATCATCAGCAGCCAGAGCGAAGGATTGTCTGTTTCATTGATGGTGTGGGTTCTCGCAGGGATATGGAGGATTCTTCCGGAGTGACAAAGGTCATACAGACCTTAATGAAGATGATCCGTCTAAGTGACACTGGCGATGATTACGTACCGACATTTCAACTGATCTGCACGAGTCCTCGACTAAGCGACTGGGATGATGCACTCTTCCCAAGTGAGGGCCCTTGCCATCTTGTTGATTTAGCACTACCATTGCTGCCATATGCACCGTCAACCTGAGGAAGTTTCGAAAGTCCCGAAGGCCCGATGAGCATCAAAATTTAGGCTTTAGGATCGAGTTCCGCAAGCATGATGGTTTTCGTTCATTACAATGAACACAATCTTTCATATCCTAGACTCCAACACTTAATCACATGCCATCGACCACAAAATCGCACTAATGAAAACATTCATTCATCGTTTGCGAAAGGATTTCTCTCGTTATGCCATACATAAAAAAGATTAGAAAATTAACGTACTTCATACTATCTTGTTTTTTCTCAAGAATCAAGAAAGAAATGACAAAAAACCGATTTTTGAGAAACGGTCGCTAGAACTTGCCGGTGCTTGCCTCTCCACCATCTACAGCCTCATTAATTCGTTACTCACTTCGACAGCGAGTGTGGATTGAAATGCGCCATCAACGCAGTGTTTTTGAGACATCTGCCAAAGAATTTAAATGAGCGTACTGAGAGAATTCAATCAAAATTGATCTCTATTTGGTCAAGAACATAGAAAAATTGGAAAGCAACAATAAGTAAGGGACCTTCGGTCAGTCAATCTTGCTACCTCGAATGTCATTCTAGGTGGTGTGCATTTAGGTGTAAGTGCATCTCAAGCCAATATCTTTGTTGCCAAGGCGCCGCACCCTCCGCGATGCCAATAGCTCGATGACTGGATTGCAACAAGTACCGTGATTACGGATAGTGGTCAGGAGTGGGGCGATTGCAGCACGACCCCGTCGGCCCGCAGGCGGGTACTGAGGTAGTCGAGGTAGTGGAGTGGGCACCTAGTGGGCTGAGCCGCTAAGGTAGGGACTGCCTGAAAGCAAAATTCGGGCATGCATCTCACTAATTTTCGCACTGAATCAGCCAATCTCAAGGCAACCCGACATGATATTTGCATTCTGCTCACTGCCAAGTACGGACCGTCCGACTTCCAGAAACAGGTCCGCTCACAGGGTCTAGAGCATCAATATTCTCTGGCCTGACATCTCAACGATTGAGGTTCACCACAGAAAAACATGTCTAAAGATGGGATTCTGCATGTGCGATGAAGCTACTGGATGCTATGATAGAACAGTATTTGCTTGAAACAGCTTTGTTATCCGGGTTCCTCAGAGTCTTTCAGCGTTTCTTGAATCCCAAGTGGGACGCATCACTTGGGGTCATGGGCCGATCATGCTTGATCCCTATTGGTGATGTCTTCTCAAGATTCTTAGTTGAGCCAGAAGAATCTGCAAATAGAGCGTTGCACTTCCCGGCAGTTGAGACAATATTGACGTCGAATGAGAGGATTTGTCGGGCAATCGATAATGGGGTAGATGAAGTCAACGTCAAGAAAAAAGGAATGATCACTAATACTTAGAAGAGGTCATACAGGTTTTTTGAGATAATTGAAGCAAGGTAGACTGAGGCATGTGTGAATGCAAAAAGAAATGCATTTCATCCAGGAAAGCACGAGTCAAAGCTGAATGTACGGAATTCTGAAGTCCTTCAGTATTTTCCCCATCTACATCTGCGAAAAGGTACTCCCGAAAGGCCCCCCCCCTCCCAAAAAAAAAAAGGGGGGGGACTGGTTGTTCTGGCTCTCTTTTTGATGATCAAGGGGAGTTGAAGGGTCATAAAATCCTGGGTTCCCCGTTAATTCTCCTTGCCGGTATGATTGCGGCCTACTTGGCTGTGGGGTATGTTGATCATAGCCTTGTGAAAATGACAGATTGACATTAGGTGTTGATGGGCGGTATCCTTGCCGGTAATTTTGATGATGATCCTGGCGATAGTCCTAGCGGTTGAGCTGTTAGGAGCTTTCGGGCTTTGGGCTATAGACAGGCCGCGACAGGCCCGAAGTGCTTCTCTGTGCTCGGAGGTGGTGAGGTCTTCCACGATGCCCACTCATATAGCTAGAGTCCCCGCGTTAGGTAAAGAGGCTACATTAGACCTTGTCTTCCAAGGTGTACCCTACCCCGCACGTAACTTGTAGTCAATGGCCCTGCGATCGCTCTGCGTGCCTTGAATATCACCCAGATACTTGTCAAAGCCGAGAAAAGCTCGATGAACTGTTCTGAAATACTTGAGTTGCAGTCCCACGAGCGCTTGCTTATCAGTCTGGCTGTTATTTCCAGAACTCCATCTTGGGCATTATACTCCGCGAGCACTAGTGCCGTTTGGCATAGATTACGGATTTGACGCCTGCTCTATCGGTGGTATTCGTGTTACGAAAATGTGGTCTCGCAGAGTCTCCAACTGACGATTCTTCGAAATCTTTGGTCCGACCTTGTTTTTGAAACCGTTGTTTGATAAGGTCGAGATTCGGCTCAAAGGCCTTGAGTGTTTTGTCTCCGTTCCCTCTAATCAAACATTTCCTTTATAAGGTCGTCGGGTTTATCTTGAGATATTAATTCTTCCTTTGATAGTTCGTCTCTTTGGGGGAAAACAGAGCTGTTGCCCGATCCTTTGATGGAGCCGGATGTCGTGCGACTTCAACCTTTACCGCCCACCGCTCCCAAAGAAACGTTAACGTGTTGTCATCTTTGTTACCTCATACCTTTAGTACCGCACGAAACAGGTCCAGGGACCACACCAAATTGACCATGCGATCATTGCGAACTGGTTTAGAAGCAGGTGTGAACACATTCCAAAAAGAAATGGCATCCGCTGGGTAAGTTTTTGGGGCCGCACAATCTTCACCCTATTGGACTTGCTAACGCCCCAGGGCAAGCAAGCTCGTTTGAGAGCGCTTGGGCGTCTGCACAGGTGAGAAAGAAGCAATGGCTCTCATTGGATCGCGAATTTCCACAAAGCCCAGAACAATGGTAACCGCACCCAAACTGATGCTGGTAAGCGCGAGATTGGAACACGCGTAGATCACTCACCGTACTGCATCAAGTCATCACCGCCACAAATGTTCATGTTCAAAGCGGATGCTCTTTGAGCAAAGACCGTGTGCCCTTGTAAGCCTAGTCACTGCTGGAAAGGTAGCTTAACAAGAAAAGGTCAATCTATCTTGGGACTTAGTATTCATAGGATAGGGGGTAACCTATTTCGAGGAGAGATTCCTATTAGTTTCAGCAGCCGATCTATCTATCGACTTTTCTTCGTGATTAAACGCCAACCAACGAATCTTCCCACCTCCACTGAAGACATTTTCAGTGCCCCAGGTTCATATCTTCACAGCTTGCCAGTCTTTTCGCCGGTGGTAGAAGACCCAACAACCACCTTCTCATACAAAAACTGTCAGAAAACCGAAGCCAGGCGACCTAGCTGCAAGGATATTTCAAACTCAACTTTGCCTGAAGATATTCTGCCCCTGGTCAAATAGTGGTGAGTTACAATACCTTTCCTTTCAATGTCTCCTTACGTCATGGCAAACTGATGTATAAGACCAGGACATTGTGAATTGCCCATCATGTCGTCTCCGAAGTCCACCTCTGAAAAAGGAGTATGGGATACCATGCAGGAGCTAATTCTTCTCGATAATCCTCGTGCCGACATCCAGTGGCTCCACGGCCGCGACGATCAGGATCTTCAATGGGTGGGAGACAAAGAGGTCAACTTGTACCATGCGTCGCACGAGGTTCATGGACCACTTTGGCCTCAGATTCTGGCCTCACGCGAAGTGGCAGCGTGGGAGCAAGTCAGAAAGTCATGCATAGTACTCATCGACTGCGACATGGAATCCAACTATCTGTGGGAAAACTTTCAATTGAGTCAACTATCGGTATTGTGTCGCAGATTGGCCCAACAGAAGCGGCGGGATTTCCTTGCAGGCAAGCCCTTCGGTTCTCTAGTCTTCTTCATGGGGGGCACGGAGCATCCCGAGCGCAGCGAGTCGGGGATCGTTGCTCTGACCATGATGACATCTCTAATCTATCAGGTTGTTGAGAGGTACGCCAGAAAGTGCTGCCCGGATGAAGCTGGCAATGTTCTGGCCTTCGAAAGCTCCAAGAAACACGATATCGAATATTTATGCGGCTTCTTCAGAGAGTTGGTTCGTAAAGTGTCCTGGAAAGTCGAGCTTACCTGTTTTATCGACTTTGTTGGTCGACATGATACAGAAGACGGAATGGAAATTGTCATAGACAACTTGATCCGTTTGGTCGAAGACCAAGGAGAGATCGAAAAACAAAACCCGAAACGTAAGGCATTCAAATTGGTATTCACAGGCCCAGGACCCAGGGGTGGACCCAGGCTGAGGATTCATAATCTTCTCTACGAAAAGCGGCACATTGCTGCATCCCATTACTTAAGGCTTGGAGCGGATAAGGATCGGAGCTTCTCAATGACATGAGAAAGGCACCTTCCAACGGATCTGGCATCTAGAGAATCTCCACTTTACAGGAATAGTGCTCAAGTCTATAAATAGCATTAGTCTTCACAAATATCAATTTGGTCATTTTGTATACTAATCAATGCTGATGGCCACCCTGCGCTTTTGCCTTGAAGAGCAACAACCTCGAGCTGCGACATTGCTTGTATGCAATATCTCCTTTCCCCCGGAAAAGGTCAATTTCGTTCTTTTTGTTTTGGTATGAGTTTTGCTATCCGGGCAGTACTGTTTGGCTATTCGGGCAGTAGCCCACTTTTCTGACCAATGAGGGACCTCCAGCCCTAAGCTCGGCCCCTACCCCACACTCACTTAACAGCGCCGCACTTACGTAAGGCAGCCAGGCGCCCACAAGCCACGGTCGCAATTGCCCATAGTCGCAATTGCCCACAGTCGCAATTGCCAACGGTCGCAATTGCCTAGGTTCGATTATAATTACCTACTTTTGATAAGGGGCAATTGCGACCGTGGCTTCCAGGTTGTGGGCGCCTAGCTGCTTTATGTAAGTGCGGCGTAGACGATAGGTAGGTGCGCTATATGGCCCGTGAGTAGGTGCAGCGGGGCGGGGAAATTTAAAGTTAGAGCGGCAGGCGCTGATTGGCTAGAAAAGTGGGTTATTGCCCGAATAGCCAAACAGTACTGCCCGGATAGCAAAACTCTTTGGTATTTGTCCGTATCAAGGCGCAAGTGTAGACACAAGTGAGGTAGGCTGCACTAATCATCGTGGATGTATAAGCTCCCAACTTATCACGTTCCCTTTCTTTGAATCACTTGCCCGTGGATTTGGTCTGTATAATAGTTTTATGGATCACCCTATCGTATCCCAAATAAAACTAGACGTTGTTTTTTGAATTTTGCGATGTGGCTACATTGGAGTTCAGCTTGCATCCAGCTAGCCAACTCCATAAGTTAGGGTGGCGCTTTGCATTCATGTGCAGCTGAGAAACTACTCCAGAAGGTACCTCACTTTTCTGGTGAAACTCCAGTCGGTAATATCAGCTGAGAATAAGGTAGACCAAGTATTATTTAAATCTTTGTTGGATAAGAAACGTTTGCCATGCTTGGATGCCTATTGACGCACTTACCTTCGGCTATTAAAACTTCAAGGTCAATGGACGTCTGTGCGGTTTACCTTAGTATGGTGTCGACCTGCGGGACAAAGAAAAGTGTTCACCACGTTTGGGTCAGACAGAATGATGTGAATCAGATGTTCAGGAGAATTCAGAAAGGAGGGTATTTCCTCATATTCTGGGTACAATGGGATAGCCCCGGCCAACGAAATAGCACATGTACAAAATTGTTTGGAGTGAATGGATCACCGCCCCAGAAATCATGGTGTATTCATCGAAGCTTGCCTACGAATATCATGTATTCCATTCCTACAAGGAAGTAAATCAACTTGCCTTGGCGATGTACCAGAGATTACCTAGTATATATATCTACTGGTCACCGGAGGGCTTTTTGGTTTCCGACAGCTTCCATCCTCAGCAGCTATACTTTGAATCTGACTGATATTCCGCCAGTTGACTGGACCTTTTACCAAGACGTACATCTACTATTCATCGAAGGTCACTACGAAATTCTTGTTATCTATAACACTCTACCCTCTGTACTGACTACCTTACTGGAGATCAAACCCTACAGAATGCCCCAGCTGTTTAACTTGCCTATTTATCGAGACCCAGACCAGGAAGCAAGACACAAACAATGGCAGGGGATTGCAGTGAATCTCGAAGATTCAGCCAAGGATCTCGATACGCGTTGCTTGGTGGAGGTGGGACGCCATGTGGTGGGTTCCGCGGAGAATCAAGCTAGAATGATCTCTGAAGATAAGAGGATTCTGTTCAACTACACCGGCTCCGCTACGTCATCCAAAACTTCAAACCCAGTGTTGATCATTAGGAAATACTGCTGTCCGGAAAATGATCCCGTTCCCGGCACTGGATGGACGGAAACCGCATTATCGATGTTCTGCAAGATATATGTCGAAGACAGTAGAAAGGAGCTAAAGAATGAGGGTGTTATTCGCGAACAACCAAGAGACCAG